>NW_013665889.1:300556-375978 GCF_000517525.1 Limulus polyphemus
AATGAGTTTATGACTACGTTATGTTTTTACATATTCCATTACATCCTGCAACTGTGATAACAGTCCAAATTCTATTATCACTGGTACCAATATCCAACATGAACTCACAGTCACATCGTAGATATGACAACATTAGAGCCTCAACTAAAAAGTGCTTCAGTGAAAGGGTTCTAAGATCATGTTCCTTGGTCCATCTAAGTTATACTTTAGCTTTAGTGAGATATTGGTGTGGCAGTCTTGGAGAAGTTGGCCACAAAACTTCAGTAACACAACATATAACCAAGAAAATGAAATAATTATTGTTTAGTCATATGTTGAGGTCAGTCTCATATCATTGTAATCTTTGCATGGTCAGCAGAGACTCCATCTCTACTTACAATATGACCAAGAGATTCCAGTTACATGTTCCTGAGCACACACTTTCCTAGTTTCAACCTCAAGCTTGCTCTCTTTTTTTTATAAACTAAAGTGTCATACTAAGTTTCAGCAGAGGCTCAAATGTGTATTCAAACACCAAGACATTGTTGACATAGACCACGTATCTTTACCATTGTAATCTGTTTTAGTGTAAACTCTATTAGCCTCTCAAAAGTAGTGTGGATATTACACAAGACAAATGGCATGATGTGAAACTCATACACACTGCCTCAAGTCATCCAGTTCACCTTATCAATATCCACATTCCAGATCTAAGCTATTGAATTATCAATTGCCTTTCAAACCATATAGACATTCTTCTGTCCATAGGAGTCAAAAGACATCAATACAAGTCACAGCTTTCACCTATCTGAAGCTAACAGAAAATTTTGGTGTGTTATCCTTCTTGACAATCACCACTGGAGATTCCCACACACTCTATGAAGGTTATATGATTTCATTGTTTAACATCCACTGTATCACAGCAGTAGCTAAATATCTAGTGTTCCAGGGAAGTCTGTGTGGTGGTGGTTTAATTGTATGAGCATCACTTGTATGCATGTAACGGTGAGTTATGTTTATTCAACCCAATCAGCCATTTGGTCTCACAAACAAAAAGGTATATGTAAAAAGTCACTGAGCTTCTGTTTCTGTGTTGAATTTGTATTGCTTAAGTAATCCTCAAAGTTCTTAACGACACCAGAACTTCATCTCTTCTTAAAAAAATACTGTTTGAGCTAATGCTATCTGCTTTCTGGAGAAGAAATGATACATTTCATGCATTGCTCTATCTCCATGTTATATTTCACCAGTGCACTAGACCCCATTCACATTCAACAATGAAATGCCACTTGTGTACACAGGGGTACTGTGACTCTCTCTCTATATCATATACTTATGAAGTACATTGGTCCTGGGCATGGTATGGCTAGTCAAACGATGTGCCCCTCCATTCACATCTAGCATTTCACCATTTACTAGAAAAAGTCAGTGTTAACTGGGTGGAGTGCCTAATACACAGTGAGATCAATCAGTGTCTGGCAACTCTTCTGTCAACCAGGAACTCTATCACTAGTTTCTGTAACTTCACAGGCACATACCAAAAAACCCCATTCCTGAGATAATTGGGTTGGCCAACAGATTCTTTGGCACAAGTTGTTTGCTGCATCCCCCCAAGCCAGTTGCCAGACTCAACTTACATTCTATTGGTTTCCCAGACATAAAGTACCAACAGCTACAGCTCACTTATGACTCTTCTGTATTTGCTGTGCAGTTAGTTAAAACTTGTAGTTTTGACTACTTTGCTATATGGCATGTTACAGGCAATAGATCTTAAAATGACCTAGTTATCCACCCCAAAGTAGAAACTTTGGCTTTCTCTTCTCAAGTGACATCTTAGTAGAGGCATCATTGCATTAGCTGCAGCACAAACATGGGAAGGATGGAGAAGCACTGCCCACTCACTTGGAGCATGGAATAATGCAGTTACGTCTGGATGGCAGTCTTTCTGATGTATAACCCTGCTGCTGCTGTTATGAGCTTTTTCTTTTCTTCCATATCACAGAGTTATGATTATGCCTCTCATGCAAATTGGGCAGATCATTTGCATAAGTGACCAAGCTCTCAGTGGGATTCCTCTTTCGAGCCTTGAACTCAGCCTAGATAAATCACTTAGTCCACAAGGTCCAAACATTGGCAAACTCAGTTACAGCTGTATTCTAGTCCCAGAATTGCTTCTTGTTCAACTGCTCAGTGAAATCAAATGCTGGACCATCCAACCCCACGATCAAGCATTGAAATGCCTGTTCTTAAGTCCAGAAATTCCAAATGGCAATCTGTTTGAAATAGTTCAGGAAATTTTCTGGGGGTTCTTTAGCTACAATATTAAATGTCATGGAAGGGATCTGTTTAGCTTCACCCACAGTGACCTTTGATTGTGGCTTAAACCTCTCACCCATGGACTCTTAGTTAACACTAGGTTCAGAGGTTCTAAATGTTGAGGTACAGTGTAGTGTAAACCCCTACATTCGGATGAGCTTTAGGTTTCTGTACTTAGGCGCTAGGATGGCGAGTTACTGTAAGTAGCTTATCAATTGGTTTTATGTGACCCCACGTTTCTCCGTGTTCCACTGTTGCCTTTGTAGTATACCACTCGCCATAGAGAGGCTCACAACCGTCCCATGGATCACCAATTCATGCTCATTGTCTCATCTGCCAGTGAAACAGCTCAGGCTAGTGGATATCATTCACCAGTGCCACTTACACTCTCATGTCTGCTCTTGCATATTCCCAACGAGAGCTGGGGTTTGGCTACTCTGGTCAATGATTGCTTGGAAGTCTTTTAGAAACCATCATATTCAGTCTCGGACTAACCATATCACACATCCACAAGAAAATCCTCAGCAATCATGCCTCTTGAACTGAAGTTGATTCTCAGATGAATAATTTAATTAGTCATTCTGGGTGCACCAAATTCTGGCAGTTCTTCTTCCCGAGTCTTTGGCCACAATAGAATAAAAGTTACGGACCTTACAGCATAAATGAAAGTCCAATGTCCAGCAGAAATTTTCTCCTAAACCTGAAAGACACTCTCTGACTGTTAGTTACCCTCAGCTACTACTTTTTTGGTCATAAGTCATATGACACGTGAAAATGCTACTTCATTAATTATGAAGCTTTAAACTCAATAACACAAGAGCTTGGAAAACGTGCAGGGAAATATACTTGTTAGGAGAAGTTGTTGTTGTTTGTCATTAAGCATAAAGCTACACAAAGGGCTATCTGTGCTCTGCCCACCATGGGTATCGAAACCCGATTTCTAGCATTATAATTCTACAGACACTAGGGGGCTTGTTAGAAGAAAAATATAAATGTCTGTAAAAACAAATTCTGTAACCAAGGCACCAACATTTTCTACTTTCTACTTATTCTATGGTATTATCAGATGCCCTAATTTATCTTAGAGTAATTGTGTTGGTTCCATAGAATAACAAGAAGTTTGACAGAAAATGTTATTCAAATATAATTTGTATTCTCTGGCATTTGACTGAGTTGTGAGCAAATAAAGAGACTGGAAACAAGAAGATCAAGTCAAACAATTTTTATTTAACACAAAATCCATCAAATATCAAAATAAATGTATTTACTAAGGCAATGCCTTTAATGGAGACTCCAGATATTTCAGAAATGTTTGGTGGTAGAAGTGAAAATTTTAGGAAAAACTGTTCCAGACTGAGTAAACACAGCATATGTACACGAAAAAATAATGGTTGGCCATTTCCATCACAAAATAATGGAGGTTGTATCCTCAAGTTAATACCTAACCCACTAATGAAAATGTGATTGTTTACCTTCATAGTATCGTCAACTTTACACACATTTCTCCACAAGAAGACACACCTAATGCCATAGATGAATGACCCAGACCAATAGGTAACAAGGGCGAAAGGAGTTAATTACTTCCTTGGCTGATATTCTACAGTTTAAGCTATATACACCTATACTCATAAAAAGTTCAGAGAAATTCCATAATAAATAAAAAGACAGAAAAAAAGAGTACGCCTGCACATTACACATATATACATTTCATTATAACTAGGGCCTGGCATAACCTGATAGTTAGGATACTTGATTCGCACTCTTTGGTTCGCGGGTTCGAATTCCCGTCACCAAACATGCTCGCTCTTTTAGCCGGGGGTGTGTGTTATAATGTGATGGTCAATTCTACTATTCGTTGATAAAAGAGTAGCCTAAGATTTGGCAGTGGTTGGTGTTGACTAGCTGCCTTCCTTCTAGTCTATCACTACTAAATTAGGGACGGCTATCGTAGATAACCCTTGTGTAGCTTTGCGCGAAATTGAACAAAAACCAAACTATTATAACTATTGATGATGGTAGTTCAAAGAAAGAGAAACATGCTGAATATAATTATAAAAACTTTGAAATTTGGCCAAATTTAGCTTTTGTAACTACCCAAATGTGTAATTTAGAAAATTGTATATTTATCCATCATTCCAAAAGTTATCCAGTCGATTTCATATTATTGTCAACAATGTCACAAATGTACTTTTGTATCCGAATTTCAGTTGCATGGTACATCAAACATGCAGATTCTATACAAATATTCTAACAACATAGGTGGAAGTGATAAAGATCCAGTTTGTTTTGTTTTATCAGCGTTATTCAACTATCTTTTTGTGATTTTTTAATTTACAATCTTTAGTTACGTTAATAGAATACTGTGTTAAATCTCTTGGAGATTGTAATAATTAAGCCTTAAAAATTTGATTTTGACAATTGTACGGTTTTGAAATTCTCATCAGCATGTGTTTTTTTACTACAGTGTATGTTTGTCAGTATAATTAGCTTCTCATAATTAGTTATAGAACAAAGGTATTGTTTTTATTTAATGATTTTTGGAAGAAAATAATTGAAAATTGTTTTTAATTTTTAGTCTCGTTATCGCTACTTAATTCACCATATGTGAATGAAAGTTATTCTGCTGATCGATAAATATCAAAGTAATAATAATAGAACATCCGTATTGGCTAAGTGACAGTAATTTCAACCCGTGATTCATATGGTTAATCTATACACCATTTTTTATCATTGACTCATAAGATTTCTCAAAATAAATACAAACTACGTACCTAAGAAACATAGAACCAATTTCTTAACTCTACAATTCATTTCTTTGTTTTAGTGCAAAATTACACAGTAGAATATCTGCATTGTGTCTGCTGCAGATCGAACCTCGAATTCGAGCGTTACAGGTTGTCAGTCCTACCACTGAGCTACCAGGGGACCTGTTAATAAATACACGTTGTGCGCTTATGTAGAAATTATTTCAAGGAAACCATATACTGAATATATTCATATATATATATGTAAAGTTTCTTTTCAAATGGTCTTTCATTGTAATCGAATTAAAAGAACGTGTTGTTTACTGAAACGTAAATATTTCTCAATGTATGTTTTTAATTACTTAGTGACATTTGTTGACGAGATTGTGTGATTAAAACATGTCACAGTACGCATATAGTTTATCTATAACTATACGTTGCAAATCTGACACATAACTATATAATCACATTTGGTAAATATTATAGAACTGTATTATAGAAATTATAGTGCTATTGATGCAAATAAGTACTCTTATATTTCAGTAAAAAATTACTGAGTATGTTTTTACACAACTTCTATCTTCCTATAAAATGATAATAATATCATACGTTGAAGGTGAGATGGCTATGCTACAAAAAGTGTTTTCATAATTATTTTTATATAATCAAAGAACATATTAAGGTATTAAGGAGAAACAGATCGAAACCATTATTTGACAAAAGTCTGTGCGTGTGTGTGTCCGATTACAACTGGAGAACAACTGGACCGAATGTCACTAAATTTGGAGTGTAAAATCTTTATGTCTCTAGGACTGACCTACGCCATTTTTAACACGCATATAAAGTGGCACTAAACAGGCTCAAATCAAAAACTTGCATTAATAAAAGTTGGTTTGCGTGAAAATATGTATGATTACTGGCGTTATTAACGGTATTAAAGTATATGCTATAGGTAAAACCAGTGTCGTCTGTGAACCTGCTTTCCACGTCTACATCTTTTCACTGATCTCAACCAAGTTAGCATACACTTTTATAGCTCTTCGTCAACTGTCATTGGAAAGAATCAGCGTTTGGATCTTGACCCTCTACATCTTCTCTGTGCATTCAACGGGTATGTCAGCTAGAAACTAAAAATGGTATAAAAGGGACGTTGAAAGCTATTACAATTAGAATTCATTTCTGACGCCCTTTACGCTTTGTAAATTGTTTCTTAAAAATAGCAAATAACTTAATGATCGTAATGTCGATACAAAATGATATTGCCCGAATAAATTAGAAAAGGTTTATTTACTAATAAATGAAGAGAGTTTATTCTTTATGAAAAGATAAAATATATCGCTTCTGATTCAGTTTCTTTCTGTTTTACCCAAAAATAATGTTACAAGTTTTAAAATGTGTCATATATGTTATTACGACACAGTACAACTCTAAAGGAAACATGATAAATATATATGTGTCTAGAAAAGTAATGATTTTTATGTTATTAGGTAATAGTTATTAAGAAAGTTTGTTTTGTTTAACCGTAAAGTTGCGTTGTATTCACCGAATGGATCGAGCTCCGAATTTTAGCATTATGAGCCTTCAACTTGAGCCACCGGGAGGTAACATTAAAAAATATATGCTTTTAGGGTAAAAAACATAGTGTAATATGAACAAACAAACAATAAATAATAAAAACTAAAGACTTAGAAATTACCATCTAATAAATAAAAGCAAACGAAGTAAATACACTGGAAATAAAATATATCATTGTAGTTGACTTTTATTTTCTTCTTTTACAGGGTTGAATACGTTATATAAAACGATATTGAATATGCAAATCTGCAATTCACATGTTAATCACAGTCGAAATAAAGTTGGGGTGGAACATTTTGACATTATTTGGCTTTCGTAGGCAATGCGATGCAAACCGGGAATTAATCGATTTCGGGAAGTGAATCGAACAGATCACACATATGCGTTAAGATCGAAAAATTAGAAAATCTCAGACAGAGGTATTCCTAATACTTAATGGCATTGGAAAACAAGTTGCACTTCATTCGTGGAAATCAAAGTGAGACATCTTGTAAAAAGTGAAAATCTACGAACAGAAACGTCAGTGGCAAAAGCAGTTCACGTGTTCCAGCCAACAATGCACAACCAAATCAAGAGAAAGAGACAAAGGTCACGCGTACAGAAGTTCTTTTCATGACATATCCATTCAACTGTCGCATATCTCAAACAGATAGAGAATGAAACGAATATTCATGCTATTTCGTACGAAGATATTCCCGTCAAGTTGTCAGAACGCAGTGTCTATGGGTTTCTGTGAGGTCAGACTGTGGAAACTGGCGCTAGGAAAGGGTCGTCCTCGTATACTTGATGGATCATGGAAAATAGTTAGGGGGTAGTGCTGTGCTTTTTACATGATAACCTCACGATGGAGCTTTTCGCAATGGAAACTGTATACTATTGAATTATTTAAAATCCACAGATCTGTTAAACTATTAGCGGTTTTGTCACAATATGAATTTAAGTGAAATCCTGACAGAGGGACATAGCAGCATAGAAATTGAACATGTTATATTAAAACGATGTGGGAGCCTCACCACATCGTTATAGTCCAATCGCCACCTTCATTTATGCTCTATTTAACGACTGTACATTTTGACACTAACCCTAGTAGCATAAAATGCAGTTAGAGTGCAATGAAAAATTAATTTGGTAGCTAAAGAGTTTTCCTTAGACAATACTGTCTCGCTGATTTTTAACAGAAAGCTAGTCTTTTTGCAAATATTAGTCTTCTAGCAACAATCTCTTCGTTTCTGAGAAATCTGATTTGACAGATTCATTCTGAATAACATATTAATTTTGGTATATTTATAGGTAAATCTGAACCATTTGTACATCATTACGTTCTTTCAGTAAACACACGTAACAAAACAACTATCTGATAAAATTCAAGAAACGTATTTTTTATATAATTAGAAAATATATCCGGTGTTAATTACATAAGATAACGATCACGATAATAAATGTACTTGTATATCGTCGTGTCTAGTTATAGACCTGTGACTCATAATTTCTCTACAGCTTATAAACTATACAAAGATTATAAAGTCTAACATGAAAAATCTCAAAAATGTTGAATATAAAACCCTTGTAAAAAGTAAAATATACTCCAGCAAATCCCACATTCTTGCTAATATATGTATACATTTTTGATCAGTTGTTAAATATGACCTGGTAAAAAATCATCTGTTTTGTATTTACAAATTATACTTCATAAAAGTAATAAGATCGAAATTCTCACAAGTGAACAATAAATAAAAATAAATGCAATTCCATTATTTTCAAACATCACACAACGTCATCTGGAACTTCCTGCCATTGTTGCTAGACATCTAAACTTAAGACGTTTGCAGACAGATGGCAATGAACACATTAAACCTAGATCATTATAATGAGAGATGTGGCGTAAAAAAGAAAAACAACATGTGAGACAGTCGATAAGAATATGTTCAGTAGCATTCTCACAGGATCCAAAAGGGGATAATTAAACCAAGATCAGGATCCATAGAAATATATGATGATTTTGTTAAAGAGAGTGAAAGAAAACAAAAGTCGAGGAATAGAAGGAAAAACAAAATACTTATTTATTTGCGCCTCATAAACATATGTTTAAAACTAAACACATCCAGTAAGCAACTTCACTGTAAAAGGGGTATACAGTGATTTAGAGTACAAAAACCAGTGATTAACAATTAAACTAGGTTATTGAAACTAACCATAGATCCTCAAAAAATATCAACTAACAAAACAGTTCACTTCAAGATAAATAAGTGTTAATTAAAATTGTCAACTTGAAATCTAATGTTGAAAAAATAAGCTAAACTTACCACTTATTACGTTAGAGGATGAAAAAAAAATGTTAATAAATAGCTCTGAAATCAGGATGGCAATTTGACTGTAGACTGACAAAGAACTGCTTTTTATGTCACACACACACACACACACTTTAGCTTTAAGACAAAGAGCTTTGAACAAAGTACCTTTTATAATTTTTTTCTGGTGTCATCAATTACTCGTAAGAAACAACAAGTTAAAAGCCTGAACTAGCCTTGGTGTGGGCAAATTTTCCGTGTTAAACCGGTTTACTATCTGTTGTCATGTGTTCTAAGACAGTGAGTACATTACAACCGTTAACATGGCGTATTTTACAGAATTTCAACACAACTATCTTAGATATCACAAAGAACTTTCCCATAACGTTTTTGTCGTTTTTTTTATTCCCAGAGGCCAAATACCAAACAATAATTCTATTTGTTCCAGAGGCTATGCTTATGACTTTACTAAAACAGACTTTAACAGTATAACTGCATGAGTCACGTTCTTCGCATCGGTATCTACTTATCGTTCTCATATTGAGAAAGCTGCCTTTGTTCGAGGGTTCTCAGACAGAACCGTGAACCCTGGGCTTTCTCTCACCATGGTCAGTGATGTGCAACTTTGAAGTTACGAATTAGTTTTCAGCAGCATTTACAGTTTTCAAAACACTTTACAATATTTGCATTAATATAGTTTACTCATGATTTTGAGAGACAGATCATAAAATTTTTGGTTTCTTTGCTAGTTTTAGATAATTTATATATTAGCAACTTTAAGATACGTTCAGAAAGATCTTTAACTTACAGAAATCTTACTAAAAAAACGAAAATCGTTCTATATACTCAACTCATAAGCCAGTTATATAGTGTCACAGCAACCACAATGAATTTACAGTACGTAAACAAGGTGGTTACTGTACTTTTAAGATAAAGAAATATATATATATATATATATAATGTTTTTTGCTAATTGTAAAGGCATGAAAAATGATGGGTCTCACATCTCTGGGTAATAGGTAGACAGTAGAAACACAGCTTTATATATTATTAGGTCGTCAAGAAATTAATGTCGCGTTTTGGAACACATTCATTAACGACCCCTCTCCTCACAAAAAAACGTATATCATGTATAATAGTTAAATGAACCGCCTAAACGTCACGTTAGTGTAGCTTATATACTATGTAAAGTTTATTATACTCTAATCCCTTATAGTGATGACACACGACGAGACATTCGGCATGTAATGCTGTTTGAATATAAGAAAGGCAACAATGCCTCTGTAGCCACAAAGAATATCAAAGAAGTTTATGGAAACATTTTGAACGTTCGTGAGTGTCAACGATGGTTCAGCAAATTTCATTCAGGTGATTTCAGCCTTAAAAATTGTGATGGCAGGGGCCGACATGTTGGAAATGATATGTGAACGTTGCTTCGTCTCTTCTGTCGCGTAATGCGCGTGAACCATTTTTGGACAGAATTGTCACCGGTGATGAAAAATGGATGCTCTATGCGAATATTAAATGCTAAATACAAGCCTCAGTCCTAGACAAAAACTACCTCCGACCCCAAAACCTAGACTCCATCCGCAGAAAGAGATGCTTTGTATTTGGTGGGATATCAAAGGAGTAATTCATTTCGAACTCGCCAATCCACAGCGAACTGTCAATGCAGAGATCTATAGTCAGCAACTGGAACGTTAAAATCAAGCCCTTTATCAGAAATACCCTTCACTCGTCAATCGGAAAGGTGTTCTTCTCCACGACAATGCACGTCTACATGTGGCACATTTTACGCAACACAAGCTTATGGAGTTGGGTTGGGAAGTTCTCCCCCACCCACCATATTTTCCAGATATGCCACCATCATATTACCACTTATATATATTACTATATATATATATGTGTGTGTGTGTGTGTATACAAAATATGTATATATTGGTACTTTGCCTTTAAACACTAATTTTTTATTTCTTTTTTACCTAGCAGTGGGTACGTTGTAAATGCAACATATTAGCTTATATTATATAAAAAAAAGAAAACAATATCATGAACATTGCAATCTTGAGCAACATCAACTCTCACTAGTTGAACTTCGGTAATGACAGAAAATGTCAGGCGATTTATATGTCTTTAAGTATGGAAGGAGAGTGGATAAGTTTTGTTTTTGTAACACAAAATATTATGGCCCGGCATGGCCAGGTGGTTAGGGAGCTCGACTCGCAGTCTGCGGGTGGCGGGTTCGAATCAATTGTTGGGATATACTAAACCAGACATAAAATATAGAAGTATGATTTTCACGAATAGTAAATTCTAATTATGTCATTTTATTGGGGCTATAAATCTAAGAAGATGTTGGAACTTTTTGTTTCATTCACTAGATCTTTTTATACTTCTGATAGATGAGAAATAAGCCGTTTGTTTTAGTAGCAATAAGTTTACTTTTTATTGATATTATATTGAATTTTTATCTAAAATATCTAATAATATGGTTTGTTTTAACTCTGCACCTGATATCTTAGCCATAAACTAGTTAACTTAGATTTCATATAATACATTCTGATAAAAAAGGCAAACCTATCTTGAATTAAAACCTATAAAGTAAATTCCACAGTGCTAGTTATGTTTTTCAAGTCTGTATTCAATTTTTACATTTTTTGAAACAATGATAATACACATATCGCAACTCAGCTTTAGTAAACTTAGCATAACAACTGTGTTATAACATTATAGTCACATTTCTGAAGGAGTTTTCACAAGAAGCAATATGTGTTAATATGAGGTTTGTATTGAACAAAAATGTGTATTAATGACAAGTATTTCTAAGGTATGTATGGTTTAATCATATTGTAGTATACAACTGCCTTTCCTAATATATTTAAGAAACTAAAAATTTTCCATCATACACACACACGTGATTTTGTTAACTAGAAAATATTTTCATACATGTAAGTTTTTAAAACTGGAGGTTTGAGAAATGTGGTTGCTTGGAATGTGGAGACTAGTGGAGCAAAGAAAAGGAACACAGTCGATATCTTAATAAATATAAACTGGCTTTGTTGTCTCTTCAACCAAGGAAAAAAAAGTTCAATGAAACACTAGATAAAAATAATATAGCAATTCAAACTAAACCAATCAAAACTGTAATTAACTGTAACAAAAAATACCTGAATGTTAAATGAAGCACAATTAAGCTTAAACACTTCAAGATAGCTCGACTTACGAAGAAAAATGGCGAAAAAAAAAGAACGAAAAAGCTGAAAGAACTTCTAGTGTCTAAGCTGATTTCACAAGTAAAACTACACTGATAATCAAATGCAATTAAATAATTCTGAATAATGGTACATCTATCTTTTCATTTAACTGACAAATCAGTAATCTAGTAAGGTCATTTGGGTGGTCACTATGACCTAACAGACTAATAAGAAGATGGAGACAATTTATTTTGACAACACACAGAGAGGTGCCAGGCTAAAGATCACGTTTGTAGATTATAAGTAGCACAGTTCCTGTTTTAAACCAATACCAAAAACACAAACTACGAAATTTGATGATATGTTTAATGAAAAAATATGGGAAGGCATGCCCTTCCTTTCAGCTCGATATTGAGTTGAACTGAAATAAATTCTGACAGACAATTTAGAATTTGAATGCATGCTTTCCATGACCACTCAGTATCATATCCACACTTAAACATATAGAAACTGAAAGATACACATAAATGAGCAAAAATATATGTACAACAAGGAATATACCGTCTTCTTAAATCTCCCACTTTTCCAATAGTTGAACAAAGCACCCTTCTACTTTTTGGTTGGGGGAGCACCTGGTCATTGATCTAGTCAAGATACAGAGTGTTATTGCTCTTTGAGTTCTGTTTAGTATGATTTTGTGTTTTTGTGTAATTAATGATTGCTCATCTGCCTTTAGGATGGGCTTTTCTACCGTCACTGGATGTCCCTTTTTTTATACATGAAACGGGAGCTAACCGTCATTTAAAACAGATTCATTTTTTCTTAGTCCAAGAATTGCACTATATACATCTTCTTTTATAGTTTCAGATTTGTTTGGATGATGAGCTTTACGTAGTCCTGTCTGCTCGGTCTAATCCAGTTTAGCTGAGCTCATGTCTGTTCCAGAACAAAGCGTCGTGTTATGTCTATATCTGTCTCAAGGGAGAGGCTTATAGAAGTTAATTCCATGTTGATGTGACCTCTTACTACATTTTTAGTTTCACTGGGCAGTTAGTCTGTTCATGATCGCTACCTAGAAATGAGTAGTACAGATACAGTTTTCATCAGTGGTATTATACCGCTGACTTATAGGTGGGGTCTCATTTGTTTACGTAGCAAATCTTCTAAGAACTTGGTCATTAGAAGCCATACCAAGATAGGCCATTCCACACTTGTGATACAGGTCATTTGTATTGATTATTACGTTCTCGTCTGGTATGAATTGGCGAGCCTTCAATCTATAAGATGGTACAATTATCCTCTAGTTTCAGTTGTCATCTCAACTCTCCCACTAGGGTATCAACAGTAGCAGAGATGATCGTCATCTAAATTATTTGTGGTGTTGAGAGTAGGATTGTCTGGGATCAGTACAATACTGTACTTCTTCCTTTTGTGTCCAAAGGTTCCAGGTAGAAACATTACTTAAATGTTTCATGAAGAATGACAAATAATTCTTTGCTGCGCCCTTGAACCAGTGTAGAGTAGTTTACATTTCCTTGCTACTACTTGCAGAAGGTAAAGAAGTTATGATTTCTGTGGTTGTAAGAGACAGCAATAGGAAAAAAATGTGTTTTTCAGATCTACTTGCCACAACTCCAATAGGTGTTTGGAGACAAGATGTATAAATAAAATTTACTGACAGAACAACATTGTTACCTTAGTGAATGTGTTAGTTTTCAATGTGGCTGAGTTTGAATGGTTGAGCTAATCCTTTGATTCCGGTAACAGTCAGATCACATTCCTCTCACTTCTTCCTTCATGATAAGTCTCCTTATTTGAGTGTCAATTCCAGCCATTATGGGCAATCACTAACCACATTTTTTTCTTGGTGCATCAAAGCATTCATATAGCGATGAGATTCAGGTACAGGAGATTGGTTGACTACTTTATAAAGTCTCACCACACAGCGACTCGGTCACTTTGCATCAGTAGCTAGCCAGTGTCATTATTCCTTTGGTACCAGAGTCACCAGGCCACTTAAGGATAACAGATATCTAGGTAGCCTAGGTATTGGACCAAACTTGCCAGTCAGAAGAGAAAGAGAGAGATAAATGTAAGAAGAGAAATAAAAATGTTTATAATGAGATAGCAAAGATTTAGGGAAATAAGAAGGTCACCATTTTAAACATAAACACAATGTGTTTGCTACTGCAAAACAGGAAGTCCAAAGGATGTAGTTAGTATAAATGAATGTGGTGAATAGTCCTACAATTTCTTAGATCAAGGAAGTAAGTTTAAAAAACTGAATAAAAGTAATTAAATAAAATATCACTTTAAACAAAAATGTAGAAGTGTAATTAATTGTGCAAAAAGATAACTGAATGTTAATATAAAATAGAAGTAAATATAAACACTCAATGCAGACGGTCTTAAAAAGGAAAATGGTGAAAAAAAAACAAAAGAGCAAAAAATACAAGCTGAGAGAGGTGCTTCCAGGCTGTGCTGGCATCTTTGAACGCTAGTGTCAAAATTGAATCCACAAGAAATCTACCTAGGGAAGCAGCGTCACACCTACTGGTTGAGTCAACCACAATCAGATAAGGGCAGCTGTATTTGTTCACGTGATTGTCGGTTTGGTAATCTCACAAGGCCAACTTTTTCATCATTAAGGTCCAATAGAACAATAAGAAAACAGAGCCAATATAATTTGGCAACAAGCCAGAGTCATGATTGCATGTGATCAGTAATGAAAACCATAAAAAATACCCCATCTTCGTAGCTCAGGGGTAAGTTAGAGGACTTATAATACAAAAATTCGGGGTTCGATACCTACGGTGGGCACAGCACAGATAGCCCATTGTGCAGCTTTGTATGTAAGCACAAACAAACAAACTGAAAATATATCACATTAACAAATTTGAACTTAAAAGTGTTGCTTCGAATAAAAAATAATTTCACACACAAAATGGGTTATATTCTTCACTTGGTTTCAGTTACCACTTACTGTTCTATGATACGAGAACTCCGCTATACCACCTGTACGATTCTTGTAATTCTAATGCATTTTAGTAATATTTCACTATATTTTGTTCAATCAACGATAAGAAATTCTTTAAAATATTTATCGTAATCACTTTGCAATGATAGTAGTTTGACCACAAAAAATTAGTTTGAAACTTGAAAGGATAACTTACAGTATGATGGGCTATTGAAGATCAATTCTTAATTCGAAATTGGAATTTTCAATTGAACAACATTTCTACACATGTGGGATAAGCGGTTGTGTTAGAGACACATCGTGTTTAAGTATATTCTTCTCTAATTTTGAGCTACTGACATGATGGAGGGCAGCAGCTAGCAATACCCATTGTCACAATATCCGTGTTAGGCTTTTTGAACTGAAAAACGTGATTGACTGTCACATTTATCAAAATACACAACGTGTTCAGCGGCATCACGTTTCAAAACACGGAATACTTGATCCGTGGTCTGACACGCTAATCTCCAGGTTAGTCCGACCCATTATTTCCAACAGAAATAAATGTATATTTGATTTAAAATATTCTTTGAAACGTTTTTATATAGACTTTATATATTTGTTGTTGTTGTTAAGCGCAAAGCTGAATAACGAGCTTTCTATGCTGTTTCCATCGCAGAGACAGAACTCTAATTTTAAGTGTTATATGCCTTCATGTCTCACTGTTAAACCACCAGATGGGGACATATTGGCTTTATAAGAAAGTTTTTCAAATACTTTGGAAATATCTATTTGTGTCGTGAAATTTTCGTAATTTCTGATTAACATATAAATAAGAAATACCCCGGTCTAAGATATAGAAAGGCAGCAGAAATTTACTTTAAGAAATATTAATTTTCTTAAAGCTTTTCCCACCATATGGACGGTTATAAGCCCTCTGGCTTATTGCAGAGGCACTGGGATGGTGGTGGTAGGCATAATAGATTGAAAGGACAGTTGTTAGAATTACATTTATTAAATCTTTTTGTGTTTTGTAGCTTTCTGATTAACATACAAATAAAAGATGTCTTCGGTTCTATAAACAGAAAAGCATCAGGATGTTACTAGAAAAAAAAAGATATAATAGACTTAGTAAAATATTCCAAGTGACATGAAGTTATCAAGTTATATATAATTAATAACAACTTAATGAATATTATATCAATTTATTATTTATGAGGAACTACATGCAAATAAGAAAACTATTCACTGAAAAACTAAGCTAATAGGGCTATATTCGATAATATATCTATGTGTGTATTTTATA
The DNA here is from genome assembly GCF_000517525.1 of Limulus polyphemus. NCBI lineage: Eukaryota > Metazoa > Arthropoda > Merostomata > Xiphosura > Limulidae > Limulus > Limulus polyphemus. The sequence continues at coordinate 316,915 of NW_013665889.1, forward strand.
TAGAAGCTACAAATAAGAAATTATAATCATGATATCGATATTATCTACAGAAAAGAAACCTAATAGCGCAAGTGCTTTCGGAAAGTGGACTTTCATTCATCAGAAGTAAATTTATTTATAATGTTATGTGTTTTTGCCGACATCCTAGTTAAAAGCTTGTGTCAGTACTCTCGAACACACGTACATAACATAGTGTACGAAAAAATCAGAGGATACATAATATTTTTATGGTGTGTATTTTGATCTTCAAGGTTCCAGCGACGTAACATAAGCCCTTTAATATATAGACATAAAAAACAAAAATTAGGTAATCAGATCTTATTATGAGCGAAATAGTCATGTGATAGTTTTATGTTACGTTCTGCTTGCCGAGTTTTTGCTTTAGGCTGAATGCAAGGAAAATGTTTTTTGTTTGTAATATCATAGCCAGACTATGCAACCAACCGTTAATTTATTCTGCACAATTCATTACACTTGGTGTAAATACTTACAATATTTATCTAAAACAATTCTTAAATTTTCAGTTTCTCTCCAACTGATCACATATCACTAATTTGAATGTTCCAAAGAACACGAAGACATTCACTTTAAAAGTTTCTACACTCCTGCTTAATAACCTTATCAGTTATAAGTATATCCAACATAGGCCAGTTACTGACATGACTATGACAAGAAATGCCCTATTTAACAATGTTCCTCCCAAAATAAACCACTTCATTATACTTATAAATCGTTGTTTGGCAAATTAATAATAATAATATATATATATATATATATATATACAGTCAACTGCTAAGACAATTTTTTTTTATAAAAATATAGTAAAGTAAGTACAAAAATATTTTACGCAAACATTTTCAATCATTAAAAATCATGAGACCCTTGGTGGCTCACCGGTAACTCTGAGGGCTTATAACACTAACATAGGGTTTCGATACCCATGGGGCAGAGTACAGATAGCAGAATAACAAAGAAACAATAATAAGTCTGTTTTATCCGATTAAAGGACAAAATAAAATATCTTCAAGTCCAGTTTAATTTTAAAAGCAATACCAAATTGAACAACAGTGTGAATAGACATTAGTCTTTTTTTATTTGTGAAAGCTACTCTTATACAGTTGCAGAATGGTAACGGTTTAATTTATAGTTCAAAGCGATCTCACAAATGATAATTATTTTTACCCTTTGAAAAGAAAAACAAACACTTAGATTTGTTCGAGTAAGTTCAATAGTGAAGCTATTTTCTAGTCAAGTGGTTAAAAAATTATATTTCATAGATAACTTCGGTGTAAAATATACATGTCGAAGCAATTTTTAAGAGTTACAATTTCAATTCAAATCCACGATTCACATGTGCTCTAGCAATTGTTTTAATGAAACACCACCCACTTAAGGCTTGTCATGTTTAAACAGACATGGAAGACCACTTCCTTATTTAGTAGATTCTAGATTCAGAAGTACGTGCCACTAAAACCAATTCAATATCCGTTGCGGCAGCACCAATTCATATTAACGATGATTAAGGGGGTAGAAAATCTTTCCACTGATTCTTCTCCTGGGAGTGGGAATCAATCTAAACTGTGGTGAGAAAACGCACAAAAAACTTGCAGAACACAGCTGAGCCCGTAAATAAGTCAAAAAGAACTGGTGAGTTAGATCAGCTTTGCTCCACTTGTTTTCTTAAATGAAGGTTATCTGGCGTTTTCTCCTCCGAATCGAATTAAAAAAGAATAGCTAATAACATTTCTATCTCCATTGTTTTCTGATATCTGGATTCTTTCAAAATGCATATCCCTGACCTATGGTATATCAAGCTTAATAATATCACCAAACACAAGAATAAATTATAAATATTATTGTCGGGGTTGAGGAGGAGTTAGAAGAAATTAAATTATAAAATTACAAAATATTATCAAGCTGACTTTTAACCCACTAAAATTAAATCTTAATTTTACTGAATGTGCTTCAGTTATACTTGTGAAGTATCAAAGACTACATAAGCCAACATGTCAGTCTACATTGTGTTAGTGTTTATGTGAATTGAAGGTTAATAAAATTTTTACACAAAAAATGTTTGATCGTATAGTGATTTAAAAAGCAACAATCGTCCAAGCAAACAATTTTTGTTTTTAAGACACAAGATTAACATTCGAAAATATTTAAGAAACGGTGTTTATTACTAATTTTACATTAGTAGCATAAATTAATGTTCTTTCTTCATAATGATGTAAAAAATAAGGTATTCTTTGAAGATTTTCTGGTCTCTTAATTAATAGATAACTCTTACTCTAGAATATATAATGTTTAATATAACAATTCACACTCATTTTGGTTCAGTTTTACTTGAACATTCTCATCTTTTCGAGCTCCAAAACAGGTCTACAGCTAACTTTTCAACAGAGCAAATTATTATTAAAATATACTAACTCCTATAACAGTATATCTTTATATTGGTAAAGTCGGAGGTAACTTAAAATGTGTTCAAACAACCGAAATGCTTTTTTCGTGTACTTACGGACTGTCTGTGTTTTACAAGTATTTTCAGCCTATGTTGGGCGACAACTACCCCCTGGTTTATTGTGTCGATGTTGTGCCCAAAACTAGTGCACATATGTTGCATACAAATTTACATGTTCTTGTTTTGCCAAAGAGTTTATTGGATCCCTGTTTAAGTATCTGTATACACGCCCAGGTTCGACTTTAAATATGGCTAACCTTACCTTAAGCGAGTGTGCAGTTCCAGTTTCAGCAGTTTGTTACGCTGAGCAGGGGGTGCAATTAAGAATGAGAAAAACACTCGTGATTTCTAATCAGAAGCCGTCTTTAAATCATTTCAATTCAACATAAGCTTTTTTTAAAGATTCTAACTCTTTCAATATTATGTTTTCCATGCTAAGAAAAAGAGAGAAAGAGAGAGGGGAAAAAATTAATCCTAAAAGCCAAATGGTTTAAAACAAAACATCAAATATTTTGATCACAAAATAAATGTTAACTAATAAAGAAAGCACGGAGAAAGGCACGCGTTTACCCATTTACGGGAATATTACGTAGGACACTTGTTTTATAACAATGTTTTGTTAACCTCCAATGCTCGAGAAGATGACAACGACGGTGAAAAAGGAATAACATTTTATTCTTGAAAGTTTTGGACTTTGCTAGTGAAAAAAAATGCATATTTAGAAGCGTTTAGGAAAAAAAATACTTATTTTCACTGTCGTACTCACCTTCTTAATCAAATTACGATTTACTTGCAAACGAGTCATAACTACAATTCCGCCCCCCCCCAGTGGCACAGCGGTATGTCTGCGGACTTACAACGCTAGAATCCGGGTTTCGATACCCGTGGTGGGCAGAGCACAGATAGCCCATTGTGCAGCTTTGTGCTTAACTGCAAACAAACAAACAAAAACTACAGTTCCAACATTCGTTTTAACAATAGTGATTTACGCTCAATCTAACCCAATCTAATTCGATTTTTCTCCCCGGATTATTTAGCTAAAATTTCAAAACTTTTTTTATAAAGTATTTATGCATGCAGTTTAATTAGATTTAAAATATTTGCATAATGTTAATTTAATGACATAAAATACTGAACAAATAGCAGCGGATTCAGAATAGTTGGATGGATGGATGTGACTACGTTTGGTGTAGTAGAAAACATTCTGATGTAATACAATTTTTAAAAGGTTCAATCAGGTGCAAGTAAGATTTTATTTGCACAAAAAAAATCCGAGCGCAAATAATGTGTTTTACGAAGTACGATAGGCTTTTGTCATTAATATCCATATTTGTACCGAGAACCATGAAATGAAATTGATTTTCTTTTCACTGTCCTGTCTGGCACCTGCAAATTACAGTTTAAATCCCTGAGGTGTTAAACTATTTAAAAGACAACGAATTAACTTAGAAGTTGTATGCGTGACCGCTTACTAGCGTATACTTCAAATATATTTTCACATGAAATTGGGATTGGTCGTCCTTAGGTGGGTCTTTACTTTCCTGAACGTTGAGAAGTGTCGATCTGGCGAACATATCGTTATAGGAAGAGCAACTAAAGGGCTTAATAGGTGTTATTATGTTAGTATGAAATACTTCATCCGCAGCAGCTAAGATTTCAATTGCTTTCGATGATTTGCAGCTGTCAGACTGTTCTTTGTTTTTCATCAATGTCACTAACGTGAAATTTCTCCTTTCAAATTACTTTACGTTCCAGACAAATCTCTCTCATGCGTAGATTACTCAGTGGTTAAATGACCCGAGAATGCAAGTATAAGTATTTAGTTTAAATATGTTCATGGTATGGTATCTAAAAATGGTATACAAATGGTGGACCAGATTATTCGCTATTTATGTAAATGTATGTTGTAGACCTTTTCTGACACCTTTGTTACAAATCGCCTACTTCTGCAACACTTTGTTACAATCACGCTGTACTTGCACTTTGCTTTCCTTTCCTATCCATCTACTTTGTTTAGATTGTACTTATACCTACTAGGAATTGACCCATACTAATATACATAACTAATTTCTGTTTATTGCTATAATGAACAATATAGATTTAGAACTAGTTTCCTTTCTTAGTGGCAGCCTCCTACTTCTTCCTTCGCCTCTCTTTATGTTTATTCGTTATCTTTCACACCTCCTAGTCTTCTTATTTCTGACCTTGTAAACCTGTTTTGATAACAAAGTTTCATAATCATAGGGGGGTCATCTTGTCTCCATACCACTGACAAGAAAGGTGTCCATTCCCTTTAATACTTTCCTATAATTATTCAACTTATCACTACAGATATAAGTTATATTTAGCGAACTTTTCCAACTGATGTCACCGTTTACGCTCTATTATTGCTAAAATAAAAATAAATGAAGTCTAAATCTTGATCTTGGGAAAAGTTGTAACTTGAAATACCATATGGTAAACTATGAACACTATAGATAGTAATGTATATACATTTATATATAATTAGCCAGTTAACGAAGGACATCTTTGTTAGGGAAATTTGAAACGAACTCCGAACTGAAGTTCTTTTTTTTATTGATACTTATATAGTAAGTAACATAAATAATAAGGAATACTTTTTCTATTAAACTCTGTAAAAACACCCATGTTAATTAAGGCAAAGTAGAAACTTACATTGTACATTACACAGATAATATATACTACTGACTGTTAAATCTGAGTAATTTAGAGTGTTCTGAAATTGAATTTTTATGATGTAAACTGGTTTAAATGCCTTTTCTAAAACTATCTTAAAGGAGTAATTTTGTATTTTTTACTGCCTTTATTTCGTGTCAAAGATGTCTCCAAACAGAAGTTTTATTTGGGCGTTTGTTTAAAGATAGAAGTGACATACTTATCAGGGGAAGTTGATAGCTTTACTTTTATTTAAAGTTAACCATATAAATAATCCATAACTGTCACATGTTTTTATTAATTATTATAAGGCGAGGGCGTTGGCACAAAATACACACAAAGTTGATAAGAGACTTTAGCATGGTGAAAATGTTAACAATGTGCGCTGCATACTGTATAGCCATGTAACCGAATTTTGCAGGTAGTTAAATTTAAGCAAAAGCCATTTCAATACAATAGCTTTCTCAGAATATAGTTAGTGGCGATTATCAAGTTTTAATTTAAAACCTTAGAATACTGTATTGTGTCTAATTGTCAATCTTATAAAGATTATGAATAAAACAAACTTATGTACAGTTTTAAGTAAATTGTGTTAGTGATCTTTGAATAAAAATGCAACTATCTTTTTGTTTAGAAATTCATAGAAACTAAATCTGCAAAATCAAAATCTATGATATTTTGGGGTTGAAGTGAGATAGGTCATTATCTAGAATGACACATTATCTCAGCGTCTTGATTATTCATGATAAAATGGTGATGCACCCCACGCCACCGCCTTTAAATAAGATAAACTGAAGACCGACATTTCAACAAGCCTACAGTGGCTGCCTTTAAACCTAATGATTATGACGAAAAAAGAACAGCCGCAACTTTACTCGATAACTAAGAACACTGGAAGTTAATGACTTAGGTTGACTGGACAGGGTCGAATTAGCCAGTAGGCTCAGGGAAAAATAAAGGTTAAATGGCCTCCCATGGCAATGTACCAGAGAATTCATTAATGATAAATATAATATCTTCTTACACCAAAAAGTACATAAAGGTCCCCTAAGGTCCAGATTTTCTTCAAATTTTCTGAATTGAAAATAATCTCCAGATACTAGAGAGTTATGATGTATTGTGCTTTATAAACTCGTTTGCTTTGATCGTTTTGATTTTAATAAAAATTAACTTTCTCTTGATTTCACGCTGTTTGAGTCTCTTTTTTTTCAACTCAGTCAGAGTTAAAAAATTGACTTACGTTCCAAATAATTTATTCCATTCCTTTTGTTCTCTGCTGTATATTACTATTTATATATGTAAGGTGATCAGCGTACCTAAGAATACCAATAGTAATGTTAAATTTTGGTACTGCGACCACAGGATTTTTTGGCAGATTTTTTCTTTGTTGAGCAGATACATTTTTTGGTTCTTCTTAAAAAGTGTTAATTGCTGAAAATTGTAAAGCATAAGAAAAGTCCTCTTCTGGCTGTAGGATTTTGCCAGTGCTGTGTAGGTCCACGATTATGATATTGTTACAGTCACAAATTCAGGTTGATGAACTGTAGCCTAGAACCTCCAGAGCTATTCAACACATTAATCTCCTATAGCTAGATCTGAGTGTGGAGAAGGTATGATGACTTAAGGTCAAAATGATACCTTGAGGACTAGAGGTCCTCAAACTGAGTGGAGTGGTCTCTAAAGGGCACTCATAGTGTTACTGTTCAGGGCAGCCCACTCCAACCCTGGTCACTTGTGGCAAGCCAAAGAAGAGTGGATGTGCTACTGATGAAAAACTTTCACCAGCCAAAGCCGTCCTTTACCAGGAGAGACAGTAAACATAGAGTGGTGAAGATATTAACCCGAGGCACAGACGAGAGCTTCTCTGCTAGGATAAACATACTGCTACATCCACAAAGAGTAATGGTATAACCCTGGAGTCATGTAGAGCTTGAAGAATAGTTTCTGGTGATTGTATCTCAACATTGTGTCACTCAAAAACATGAACTAAACATTTGTTCAGACGTAGGGGTCCATAGGAATCCAACAAATCATGTCTCTGATGCCTTTGATGTCTCAGCCTTGGGTTGGCCAAGAAATTGCTGGAGATCAGATGCTAACACTGTCATAGGCTACTATGAGAAGGTAAATATCCTAGCTTTCAGGGGTGTAGTTAAGTAAGACCTGGACAACTTAATTAAATATTTCAAGTAGGCCACTGATTTGAAATGTTGTACTGAAAGGCAGGTTATACAAAACCTAATATTGGGTCTTAATGGACCAGTGCTTCATTAGACCAAGTGCTTGAGCAGCTTGGTGACTGGCTGAGTCATGGCTGAGTATGTAGAAATATTTATATGTGTATGATTTTGCACACATATATTGACATTACATAAAGTAATCCATAAGTCTAGTACTATACCAATGAATCAAGTACACAGAGAACCAACTGTCAAACAACAAATCATTAAAAACATGTAAATATATGTGAAGTAAATTGTGGTAACTGGTCTGTTTCATTTGGAGATAAGTTTACTCAATATTTCCATTGATATTAGTGAAAGAATATTTTCAGTTTTTACACTGAAATATTTGGAAATTAGTGGATTTTTCACTGAAAAGATAGAAGTAACAATATAGCTCTCACTGCATTGAGGGAAACAAATTTTTAGTAATGGCAGTAAAGAAGTAGTTGATTGTATCAAAATAAGTCAAATAGTTTTCATGAGTAGGTGAGATTATCAGTTATCTGTAGAGAGTGAAATTCAACAAAATTAACTTAGGTGACATATTGTAAAGAATGTTTTAATCCTTAGTCTAATTCTGATTTGTAAATTACTTAGATTAATATTGATAGAATGAGTTCAATAGAGATCTAGCTAGATCCAGGTATCATGGAAATGAATTTCTGAAATTCCATTTTGTAAATTGCACCATTTTTCCTTTTTGATCTCATGAAGATGATGAATCATGTAGATCATATTTTATTCTTTTATCCCTATACGGTATGGTGTGGAGTAGGTATGTAATCATGCATGTGACCCATATATGTTAACTTCTCTTGATTGCAAATGTTATATGATAAAGAATGAACTGCTTGTTGCGATAGTATTTATCAAACATTACCACCACTGAAATGTTCAGTTAACTGAAAAAAGCAAGAAGGTGTAAATACACATTTGATAATGACACTACAAGAGTAGAACTTTGTTGTATAACACTGCTCAGGTTAACAGCATGGAAGAATTACTGGATTATCTCGCCAGATGGTGAGGACATGTCTGTTAATTGAATGTTCAGATTCTGAACACTGTGTAGTGGTCAAGGACATTGCAGCAGCAGTGATGATGCACCATATGATGATGCACCACAAATACCCATTGGTAGAATCAATGAAAAGGCCTGGACTTAGGTTGGGTACCACTTGCTATGCAACATTGTATACCACCACCATAACAAAATTTGAAATTTAGTACTAACACGCATAACAACTACCATTTCTATAGTCAAGTATAGAATAATGTCTTACTCCCATTTAACATAAACTACAATTCCTTATGGTCTTCCATATTACATCGAAATATTTTGTTGATAAAGTTTAACATAGACTGCATTTAATGCACAATAAGAAAAATACTTAACATAAACAAATAATGATTTCACAAAATAACCATGTTAACAATATTAATCTAATAAATGTGTTTGAAGTATAAGGACTTTAATTTTTGGTTTTTTAAAATTGTGTTGTTTCACATGGATTTGTCAATACATACAAGGTAATGCCTGATCAAAGTGAATATTTTATCAACTATATGGATGAGCAGTAACATTTTATATTATGGAGTTGAAGGTTTACACTACCATATTTGTAAAATAATATGAAAAGGCGGATCCTGTACTGTATAAAATACATAATCTCGTTTGGATTGTATGAAATATTTCTATAAACTGTTGTAAATTTGCACATATTAAAATGCAAATTTAAGTTTTTGCAATGTTTAAAATAAATAGAATCTATAAACGAACGTGCAAAGTGTGTAAAATAAACTTTAAATCACGCGTGTAATGCATGCCCAAACATCTTAGAGTGATGAGTCAATGTTTCTAGGATATGCTATGAACTTTGGATTATTTATGTCACAAGACAACATGACTGACCAGATTTCTCTACATTTTAGTATAGTGCAAGCGAATCATTAATGTATTTTTGTAGTTAATTTTCTAAGCAGTTTAGTTATTTCTGTAACTGAAAATATTCTGGCAGAGAATCACAAAGTGCTGTCAATTTTAAATGTGTAGCATGAGTTCTTTATGTCTTTACACAAAGAAGTTATACTGACCAGATGTGTCAACATCTTCTAAAGACTTTGTGCTTTGTGTTTCTATTTCAAAGTGAGTTGAAATATGTGTTTTCCGTAAAAAACATTAGCGATTTGTATACATAGAAGATGTAATATTAAATCTGATGCTATTGTTTGGCAGAACATAAAATGGTAACTGTTGCATACTTGTTTTAATTAGTTTATATAGTAAACATTATCGTTATTGTTAGTCTTATAGAAAGTCAATTAGTATTTATACGTATAGAAAACACGTTATTCAATTACCTAGTGCAATTTGACAAAGCATGAAATGGCAAGTGATGCTGTTTATTCTCAGTTAATTAATTTGATGTTTATAATAGAAAAGTCTAGTTAATAAACGTAACATGTATGACTGGAAGTGTTGTGCATGTATATAATCGAAAAATATAGTTTAATAAACGTAAAATTTATGACTGGAAGTTCTGTGCATCTATATAATATATGTATATAATAGAAAAATCTAGTTTAATAAACGTAACATGTATGACTGGAAGTTTTATGCATGTATATAATAGAAAAATATAGTTTAATAAACGTAACATTTATGACTGGAAGTTTTGTGCATCTATATAATAGAAAAATCTAATTTAATAAACGTAACATTTATGACTGGAAGTTTTGTGCATCTATATAATAGAAAAATATAATTTAATAAACGCAACATTTATGACTGGAAGTTTCATGCATCTCTATAAATATAATAGTACTGTCTGTTGTAAGTCCATGTAACTACTTCGCAGGGTGTGGATGGATATTCACCAAAATTGGAATGGAGATTTATTTGGTCCATGCGGGGGTACATACAATTTGCCAGTTTTACATTTTGTGGGTTTTATGGGCGTTTTAACAAATACTTTGCCCACTATTGATGGATCTTCACATAATTTGACATGAAGGTTTGTTGGGTCCATGCAGAGATACATTCAAATTTGCAGTTTCACAATTTGTGTTTTGCAATTTTTATGGGTGTTTTTGCGGTTTTTTTACAATTACATATAAGGGGAGCAACTTTTCATGTCCCAAAATAACCTTTCATTAATCATGAATTTACATAACTTCCGTCCAGGAACGGGTAATCCAACGAGTTTAGAATACTATTTGACGTAGTATTAAACAGTGTTAAATACACATGACTTATATGCTAAGAAAATACTACTTTAAAAAGCATTACATTTTTACAATTTTCACTAACTACGGCAGAATAAACTATTTTGTACAAATAACAACAAATTAAATAAAAATTAAAATAGTTTTACTTTTATTTTTGTTTGAATATACCTTACTTTTCTTTAATTAGTGTGATTTATGCGATATAAATATAGAGACTGAATTATCGGTTTCGTTTTGCGTTTACTTACTGATTAAGTATATTTTATTAAACTGCAATGTTTAAGGTTCAGTATTCCAATCAATCATTTTCTTAAAAAAAAGTGAAACACATTTCTAAATTATCTTGGTCGAGCTTCCGGATTTGTAAAGACATCAACATTCCAAAATTCTTAAACTAAACAAATATAATTATTGAAGATAAAAAATAAACCAGTTATTGGTTTATACAGAAGTTCATTCTAATCACTTCAAACGAAAACAGAGGTTGTGACATAGTACAGTAGTATTCGTAAAAGTAGTTTCTCAATTACCATGAATGATAAGTGTTCTAAGGTATTATAAATACACTAAGAAACATACAATAAAAGTATTATCTAAATCTCTCGCGTATGTTTTCACAATCCTTTTGTCAAAGAGTTTCTTGAGCTCACCAAGGTAAACAATATCAACTAATAGATAAGAACTCTGGTATTGCACATTTACTAAAATCAGGCAGTTTAAGAGTTTCCAGGTTATAAAAGCATTACCAACTGGTTCAATAATTTGAACTCCTGTATTCAAGTTAATTTTTTATCGTTATACTCAAAGTTCATTGTAAGCATCAATATTGAAGCTTTCTTTGTTCTGCAGTTAACATAAACCAATATGGAGCTGCCAAATTACCTCCCGCAGAGTGCCCCATTAAAACGATTTAAGATAAAAGTTACCAAGTGACTTTGATTATGTATAACGTAACTATTTTGTGACGGAAACTATGAAAGTGTGATAGAAACATAAATCCCAATTCATTAAACAAACAAATTTTTGATGTACTAAGTAATACTGGACAATACTGCTATATGGACTTCTTAATCATAGAACTTAAACTTATTGCTGTCTTGTATGATTTGTCTTATTTTGATAGTGTAATCCCATCTGTTTAGGATTACAACTCCAGCACTTTTATCAGGCTGGGTAACAATGATATCCTTATTGCTAGCTAGTTTTTTAGAGTTCTTCTCTGGACAGAGGAAAGGGAGTTCTGTTAGAGTTAAGGTTGTAGAAAGAAGACAAGGCAATGTTTTTATTCTATTTTTAAAAATGTTGTTAATGTCAAAAGCGATAGTACTTTTAAAGGCAGAATGATATTTTAACATTTTGTAAGTAATCTCAAATATGTAGAGGTAATCATTAAATTTTAACTTAAATGGTGGCAAGTAGATGTTTAGGCCTTGAGCTAGAGCAGTTTTACAGGTTTCAGTGACTTCAACATCACCAAGGTTAAAATCAGTTGGTTTGGGTTTAGCAATTCAGGATGATTAGATGATGAGAACTTATTGAGTTTTGTATTTTATATGTGCTCATGGCGGGCTAAAATTTTAGAGTTGAGAATGTATATTCAATTAAGAAGATGGTTGAAGTCAATTCAAGAAACATAGTTTTGAAGCTCCAAATAACATGTTTCACGCTGAGTGGCAAGTTGCTTCTTTCTTCGATATTTCAGATTTATTTCTTTTGAAGAAAGAAAATGACATTAGTAAGAACGATAGGCCTGTGAATCAATAATTTGTTGATTTTTGGTTTTAAAATTCAAAAAGTTCGGTGTAAGTTGACATTGTTTGTATATTGTAAGAAATTATATGTCAAAGTTGACTTTTCCTAATTTTTTATCCAATTTTCCAAAAGTCCCGAAGAGTCGTAAGGTTTCGGATCGTCAAAGTAGTCTAGTAGTGATATTGTGTCTTCATTTGAATTAGTATGAGCTAGCCAACTTGACAACTTTAGAAACGTCACAAGTCGTTGAGGCCACCAATACAGAAAATTTATAACAAGAGACATTCTGAAATCAGAGCAACAACTTATTATTCAATTTCTTCCTTAAGAAAATAAATTAATTTCTAAATGTAAAATGCAAGATATATTTTGAGTATCGATTATACTGTATTTATGGTGTGAGCACTTAAAATTGATAATATTTAAGAAAAAATGTATATTTGTTCGGATTAGCTCACATCAATTTTGTTATTACGTTTTTGTTTTGTAGAGAGATATTTTCTACAGTAAAACATTATTAAGAAATCATTATTTTTTAGTCATAGGTTCTGAGAGTGAAAAGAGTTTGTTTATAAGTATGATGACATTTTGGATATTTCTAAATGTATTGAGGATGTTGAGGTACCACTGAATGACTTAGAGCAATTGGTAAATGGATGGTAAATTACCTTCGATTATAGTGAGCACAAAATAATGCATTTCGGTTATCATGATTTGGATTATACATTTTAATATAGATGGGAGCCCACTTATTAGTGTGACTAGAGAAAAGAATATTACTTTGGCATAGTACAACCAAATCACCCTACTTGGTACTTACATGGCTTTAAAAACCATTACCTTTGTGTCTGTTATTGTGAAGCTGTGAATAATACAACTTATGCTAAGCAGATGCAATTCCTCTGATTATAATTAGGACTTGGATTGTGTGTATATGTAAAAGTTAAATTTTAGTTTAAGCCTTGTGATAAAATGATCCAATAATGTATAGAGTTTCATTTCTGCTGCTAGTAGTCAAAAAGATAGAATTTTAGGATGCTTTTGTGCTGAGTAAGTATGCTACCCCCCCCCCTTATTTAATATAAAATATTTCAAAATTTCTCTCCAGGTTAGGTATGTATGCTTAATATAGAATGTTGGTCAGGGAATCATTAATTTCTGTTGCCGTAGTTCAGAAAGAAATTAATGATTTCTTGAATCTAAAGTATTGATTTAATTTTTGCTCTTCTTTTTTTTTGGGGGGGGGGCATGCAAGTACAACCTTGTGAAACTGAATATACTTTTTTTTCACCATATGCAGTATTAAGATATGTACAAAAAGTTTTGGGACTCGAAAAGTATTATGCAGACGTCTAAATGTACAGAGGTCATGAATTTGTAAGATAGCTCAGATATTTTTGATAATGAGATTGAATCCTTAATAAAACGAAAGTATTTTTTCTATTTTTGCTTAAAAGTAAAATCACTTTCTTGAAAACATGTGATATTTTTATTATTGATTAGCCTGTTTAATTTTTATTTCACTTCTTAACATAAAAATTAATACATGAAACATTATATTAAATATGGCTATATTAAATTTGATATGTACTTTATCTACTCTGTATATTGCTTTATATCGTGAATCGAATTATTTGAGGTAATCTATGTACTGAAAAGTGTGTTTATACGACACCAGAAGAATCAGATATTCGGTGGACCTATATATATATATATAACTTGTATTCTTTTTTTTGTCTTTACAACTTGTCCCTTCTTTTGCAACTGCATGAGAAGGCAACAAGATTTTGCACATTAGTTGTATAGGTGGATTAAAATACAAAGGTAAAAAGGTCTAAGAGGTTTATGTGTATCGACGTTATGGATTCGTTACTGTCTATACAAAAGTAGAAGAATGATAGACACACTTTCGTATGTACTCATAAGTTGTATGATATCATGAACACAGAAAAACGAAGTAGGAATGGTCCTGATGTTTGACACGCTCCTTATGAGTTTGTACAGAGGAAGATTTATTACATCATGCCTATTCCTACCTTGTTTCCTCATTTTTTAGTGTACCCATTCCTAAAGTTCATTTTTTAATATTTTGCCCACTTATTCATGTCATTTTTCCCTACAAGATGACATGATCTTATGCATCATTCATTCATTTGTGTTCATATCATGTATGTATAATATCATCAGTGTGGGTGTGCACCACAATATCATGGTTTGTGCAAGTAATGGTGTGTGTATGATGTGTGCATTCTCTTCACTTATATGTATGTACACATTGTGAGTGTGCACAAATTCAGTTCTCTCTACTGTTTATAGAGGCCAGCATAGTGTGCAACGTCATTTGGGTGATGTAGTGTGAGTTGTGGTTATGTGCATGTACTAAGAATTTATAAATTAGTTAATTAATTTAATTAATTAATTTATCTAGTTGAAGCAATAACTAGAATTTCATGTAGGTAAAACTGGTAATACAGGTTGGCATCTATGGAAGAAACATGTATTATTCATGTAAAGTACACCACCAGGTAAGATGAGTACAAATAGTTTCAACTTATCTTCAGTTAAATAGAAGGCTTGTTTGACAGAATGAGTAGCATTGTCAAACAGAGTTGTACTTTCACCTGAACACAAATGGAAGAAATCCAGATGAAATGGGTGTAATGGCAGTTAAAAAGTGATTACCTCAACAAAATAATTGATATATTAAATAGTTCACCTGTAGTGTATGACTACCCATGCACAAAAGCTGATTGATTCGGCCTCATAGTTAAAGTTCACTTTATAAACGCTTGTAACACTTTCAACTTGAATAATTTTTCACGGAGAAAAACTGAAAATAACACTCTCCAACCAAGGTTTATATGCAGCAAAAATTGATTGCGGCAGTTTGAATTAATTGTAGACTCCGACACTACCTATTAAGTGCTTTGTGAATGCAAACTTGATTTAATTTACAATAGGTATGATAAATTCCTTACAAAAGAGCGTAGCTTGTCTTCTAGCCTAGATAGTGAAGCTTCTCTTAAGGCTCACTCTATGTTGGTATAACCCATATAACTCACAGTTGCTAGATCTTGTCACATAGTGCTGTAGATCGAGAAGACCACACCCCTTCACTGTTTTATTTGACCACATATACTCAGTATATGAATTGAGTGAGCGAAGTTATGTATTTTAAAATGGCGTCCGTGTTTAAGGTATTACCTGATGTGTGGCAAATAGCTCTTCTTTTTGGTGACGTTTAGTATAGAAAATCGCTAGCACTGGCACGTCGTTCCTGTGCTATTTTTATTTTATTTAATTATGGTAAGTCTGTTTGTTACACATGTAGAAGCATTCAACAATGTCAGCCAGTCAGTGAGATTAAGAAATTTGTGTTTTGTTAATTTTTTGTATCTGCTCAGGTAACATTTTCAACTGGTTCTATGACTTATAATCTTATATGGGGTTTGTTTTTTACTTAAGGGTGTCTCTCAACTACTTTGGAAGATATATTACTTGGTTGTTAAAGGTGTTTCGTGAGTGAATAATTTGTATTGCATGTTGTATCCGCCCAGTTCCTACTATAAGTACTACTGTACCTATGATAATAAAAGTAATAGCATATAAAGTGAAGAAAAATTCAAATTTTACATGGCAAGTGTATGTGTACTTCTGCACATAAGAAGTTGAAAGATTTTATCGAGATTATTGAAGATACAAATGCTTTCAGGAGAGAAATTGAATTATCTACGTATGCCATACATACCTGTCAGTTGCAGCAAGGATATGCATATTTAACAAACGTATAATAGAAGCTTCGTAAAGACGATTGTCCGAATAAGGAAATGTATATATACAGGTGACTGAGATATATCGCCGAATCGTGACATCATACAATTCATCTAAACTGTATAAACAGATGCTATCGTAGCAGAGGGAGAAGCTACAGAAAAGTTTAGATTAACTTCATTAACTAAGGAAATGATCTGATAAACAAAAACAAGAGATACATGCAAAAAGGCAGCCGTTTAACAGCTTTTGACCGTATCCAATTAGGGCCCAGTTTAGGTTTTGGTTCAAGAAGTCAGCATTGTTTCAGTAAAATTAAAAGTAAATTCGATAAAGGACCTACTTGTGGACTCCTGCAATGATACTTGATAAATCGCAATAACAATGGAAATTGTGCATAAATCGTCATGTTTTCGGGCACAAATTCAGTTTTTTTCTGGCGTTTCTAAAGTCCAGACAACCTGTACCAATTCCCTCAAAAGAGCCAACAGCTAGACTACTGTAGCGAAGAAAATGACAATTGTACAGCCATTCTACTGTTTTCAGCAGACAGTTGACATCCTCTCTAGTCTAACAACGTACAGTATATGATGTTTCAAGTAAGATTTCAAATTAAATTGAGATATGTCTGAATATAATAGCTTAGTGGATAATTTATTCCACATAGTGTCAGAATTAATGAATCTCATAGAAGGTTTTACTTAATGAACAATTACATGAACAAAATTAAGGATTTGACATATTTGATGCAGAACTGTACCAAGATAATTTCGGTACTTTCGATGTCAGTGAATATTTCGATATTTTGGATATGGATGTAGAATAAAGTATTGTAAGTTGTTTGTATTATCAGACTGCGTATCAATTTCTTTGTTCCACACATAAATACCTCTAGTTGGTGGCCAGTGTGATCTCCCTCTGCTGCACACAAAACTTGTAAATAAGTTTGTTGTGACTTGTGAAAAGTCGAATCCAACGACTAGCCCTTTTGGAAGCACCTGTTACAGCACCATTAGAGAACAAAAATGAAAGATTAAGTCAGAACACAAAAAATAAATAATTATGAACAAGTTATTATTCACTAAAAGTATACATGCTTAAATGTAGTTGACACTAGCTACAAAGATTATCGAGTGGAAATGATCCTTTCCCCCCGCATTTTAACTCTAGTATCAGACTATTGTATAAAAATCTTTAACCATAAAGTAAAGTTTATAGGGTTTTGAATAAACTGATGTCTCAGCTTGGCCAGGACGTCCAAGTTTTTGTAATGCTATCTTAATGTCCTGATATATCCTCCATGGGATGTCTAAATGTCCTAATATTCATTTTTTCAGTAAAATATGTGTTTTGTACTTGTACACAATACTTTGAGCCATTTTCAACCGTGAACCAACAGACGTGATTTTTTAAACTGAGTTTGGATATTTATTATGCAGCTCAGAATGACTCAGTATATTATTTACTGCTTCTTTCGAAGTTTACTATAAGGCAGGTTGCAGCAGATGATATAATGTTACTATTACATAGTTGCTGGGCATGTGATTTTCTACTCAATAAAAACATAGAGACTGCAAATGGCAGGTGCTGTTCTTAGCTCTAGTTCGATTTTAAAGTAGTCAAGCAATTATTTAAAATAACTCAAGGGTAAGCAAAAAGACAGTTGCTCAGAATTTTATGACAAACCCTAGCCAACAAGAAGCTACTTGAAGAAATCCACTCTTCAGAGAAGTATCCATAGCAGCAATAGTATATCTAAAAATATACCTTTCATTTGATGATAGTTATTATTTGCAAAAGTAATTTGTATAGTTTTCGCTAAAGAAAGGGAGGATCCGAATTTTAAGATCTAAAGAACTGAATGTATCCCAGTTTTATTATTTTAGGAATCTGGTCACCTTAATGATGATGAGCTATTTAAAAATAATGTTAAAGACAAAGGTTTGTGTGTGTGTCGTTAAGCACAAAGCTGCACAATGGGATATCTGTGCTGTGCTCAGCATGGGTATTAAAATCCAGTTTTTATCATTATAAACGGTTCAGACTTACCGCTGAGCCTTGGCTAGAGACAAAAGAAACACATTATAATATTTATTTTGAAGTATCCTTGTATTATGGAAACACATGTGATGCTAAATATGTTTAGTTAGCTAGCTGACAAAAAATTGTATCTAATTGCAATATATCACTTTTCTCAAATTTCATGGGTTTTACTTGGATCATTATAATGACAGCACTAAGTGAACGTGCATACAGAACAAGGTTATGTAATATTGTCATATAAGAAATGGTAATCAAGGAATACATTAAAAAAACCCAAAAAGTATTCATGAAAAGCATAATAATTGCACCATACTTAATTGAATACATGTGCAATGAGAAAACAATTGTAACACAACTGGTATTAAATGACAGACTCACCATTAACCAACAACTCAGATAGTCTACATAGGAAAGCTTGTGATATGAAGTGACAAACAAACTAAAACTGTGATGGTTATATAACTTTGAAGAGCATTATGTATACATACATAGATATTATTTGGAAATAATTTACCACAGTATTGGTCTTTCTCATAATAACTGACACAAGCTTATGGAATAAAATTAGGTAGGTAATTTTTAAGCATAAATATTGTTGCAATTAACTATTTAACTAAGGAAACAATTTATATGTACATGAGCGTTTTAACTGCTTGGCTTGCACTGAGAAAATAATTTTATATATCTATTATAAAAATAAAATAGTTTTCACAGTCTTTAGAAACTATGATTCGTGCTCACATTCCTTACTTGCAAGGCCGTTAATATTGTTTCTATGCTCAATCTAAACTATTATACAAAATCCAAACTTTCCAACGAGCAAAAATGTTTACGAATGTGTACCTTATACAATTTTGTAAATAGTAATGTGTAAGTTATCCTACTAGTTGCTTAAACGGCTTTTACATTTGTTTTAGTTACTTTGAAACTGTGAATAATACGAGTTAAGCTAAAGTAGTCGAATTTCTTTAGTTTTAATTATTACTCAGAAAGTGTGTAGATGTAAAATTTAAATTTGGTTAAGATTCTGAGAAAAACAGTACAAGAAGATATATATAATCCCATTTTTGTAAAATGCAAATATTAAACGATTAAAAGATATTATTTCTACATATCATGAATAAACACATCGTTTATTCAAAAAATGTCTTTCTGAGCTAAAGTTCAAATATATAACTTTCATCAATATTTCGAAATTAGTAAAATACACATAGTTATTACTACAAAACTTCAAAGAAAAGATACTTTACAAAGAAAAAACATGAAAGCTTTACTAAATATTCATATTCTTACACTTGAGCACCATTATTTAATTTGATAACTTCCTTTTTTGCATTGCATAAATAGAAAAGATATAAGTCTACAACAATGATAGAAAGAAGAGAAGAAACTAATTATTGTAGTAAAATCACAATAAAACTCTCTAACACGTTTACTACATTCCAACAGATTTTACTTACACTAAGAATAACCAGATATAAACTCATAAAACCAAGACGCCCTCAGATTTTTAGATTTTAAAACTGAGGTCCCTCTTTTTAGAGAAAATTATAAACGAGTAATAAATATCATAGCTACAGCTACCTCTTTAGAGATTGAATGTTTCATGCAACTTCTGTTGGCCAGAGTTTTTTTAAATGAATGCTTTACGACTTTAAAATTGAACATCTGCTGTGAACAGCACCTGCCATCTGCATTCAATTACTTCCGTTTGTTTTGGCGGGTACAAAGGTATTTGCTCAATGAGGTATACAACAGTGATATCATGTAATTGCTGTATCCTGCCTTATGGACAAATTCAAATGAAATTTGCAAAGCTGTGTGATAATTCCCCGCTCTATTAATAAAGAAACTGATACCCGTTGATTTATAGCCATCACAGGAAAAAATAACTAAATGAAAGCATGAATATGTTATAAAATCCTGACAAGAGTGAAAATTAGAAATTTAGGTATCCTCAAAATGATCTATAGAGACACCAGGAAAATCGTATAAAAAATTGGAACATCCGATAACTCTATTCATACTTTATTTTACAGGATGGTTTAAGATGTTTCAACAAACGAAGTAAAGCCAGAATATAAGGTATTACAATATCATATGATATCTACATGATTATAATTTAATTTAAACCATCCTAGGAAAATTAAACTTATTTTCTTGTTAAGTTGATTTTGTGCTATAAAAACCATGGAACTTCAAAAGTTGAATGTCCTTGATGCAATTGGAGTATATGTCAACTTACCCAGAATCGTCCATTCTCCCATCTTCCTGGTAACTTATTGTGCATTTTGTCAGGAGAATGTACATAAGCCCCACTCCCTCTCCACAATACATATTTTCTTGTTGTTGGTCATGTTACTATCTTCGCTCATTATGCATCCTGAAGTCAATGTTAATTACTGCTGTTAATGTTTCCACTAATATTGGAAACTTTACAACTTCTCTGAAGACTTTATTCTCTAGAATTCTACCAAATGGTCTAATGTAGACATAAGCAAATGGCGTCTTCTTGATCTACGTGATAATTCTATTCTGTTCTGGACAAATCTCTCATGTGGACAGTTGGGAGAGTTACTTGGATCATTAGTTCTTAAGTGGGTCTCTTGGGTTTGGCAGTTCCCTCTGTCTAATCTTAACGTTATTCTTCTTTATTTCTAATCAAATTGCTCACAAGTTTTGGATCAGGAAGTCTGAAATCTCCTTCAGAAAGGAGAAATTAAAATTGTTTATTACACTTTTGCAGGTTTTAACTCCTATCTCTTTTGTGGTTATAAAAATTTCAAGAGATTTGAGAACTGTCATTTGAGAATGGGTTGTCTTGACTCATCTTCTCCTGGTCACATCTCATTTTCAAATGGAAAACAAGAAGCTGTTATGAAAGTTTCTTTTTGTATGACAATGGTGAATATACGGAATGCTTTTCTGCATATCAATATTTATCCATTAACTGGAACTTTTCAGCAAAGTCCAATGTCCAAGAGAGGACTTTCCTAGATCCCACAACTTTTTCTGACAGCTGACTGCCTTCAGTGCCTGGTTTTACTCTTCATGTTTTCAAGTGCAAAGATACAAAGCAATAAACAAGAGTTCAGAAGAGCACAGGTAAGTACACTTATTATGAGAAGAAGAGACCCTCCACAAAAACAAGTCCTGTAGCCACTGCACCATATTTTCTCCTTTCTACTTACTCAATAATATTCTCAGGTTCACTGATTTCGCTTGGAGTAATCGTGTAGAAGCCACAGAATAAAATGAGTTCGCCAAAAATGTCTTGCAAAGCAAAAGTCTGAATTATTCTACCTTGAGTGAGCTCAAAGAAAGGAAAGAGAATGAACAGAATGTACAACACAATGAAACACTTTATTTCAGCCAAACAATTAGTTTATTTTATGACACCTTTAATGGAAAGTTATCTAAATCAGACATATATATATATATATATATCTTAAAATATGTTCTAGGCTAGGATAATATAGTATTATATGCTAAATACAAGAATACTAATCTTATCATGATGAAGATGCTACCCGTGTGGCTGATGGTCACTATCATTACAAAATAAGGAATGTTGTATCCTTGGAGCATTACTTGATTTACCAATGATAAAAATATACAGTGATCTTTTATAGTATGCTCTGCATTATAACAATCTTTCCCACGAGAAAGTATGTGTGACACTCTAGCAGAATGCTTACTATATTTGTTTATTGCTAATAACAAAGGACAGAGTGGGCAATCTGTATTGTACTCCCCATGGGTAACAAATTCCAATTTTTAGCTTTATAAACTAACAGAATTACGATTTAACTACTGGGAGCCTTAACTGAATGATCTAGTCCCATTATTAGCTAGGGTAAAGGGATTTATTGGTTCCCTTGACTGACATATTCATAGTGTTGTGAAATTTTCAATGTGAAATAATGGGTAGAAACATACAGTATTACTGCATACCACAACAGCAGCAACCTAAAGTTTGTCTTTTGTAGAAAATGAATAATATAAGCCAAGTGAGCAAGAAAAGAACCAAAGTCTATCACTAGAAAGAATTGGATAAAGGCAAAGGAAACAGAAGACCATAACTGGGCAAAATAAAATAATAATAAAAGATAAAATTAAAAAAGTAAAAAGTGGATAGATGGACATCAAAATTTTACAAGGAGAGTGATCATTTTTAATAGTGTGAATCAGGCCACACCAATTCCTTTTGTCACCAACAACTGGAGAAACGAAAGTGAAAGAGATAGGGAACTAAGCATCCCAGCTGCTAGATTCAATGTAATATGTAGTGATCCATTATTCAATATAACAAAATGATATTCATCCATAAAGGATACAATAGCCTAACTGATTATATCTATGTTAATGAGGTCCTCACAGTGAATTAAATGCATCAAATGTTTCACAGGTGACCACCTTAAGATTAACATTTAAAGCCATTTCTCATGCCAATAGGTAGAAAAATTATTACATACTAAAAACAAGACCGTCTTGAAAGTAATTAGTATGAATATTAACATATACACTTTCATGAAGAGAAACACTCTTAATAACGATGGTATTGAATATTCTGTCTTAGCATATATAGCTTAAGCTGTTATGTCCAACATGGGCATAATCAAGTCAAATGATTGAATAATCAAGAAACAAGAAAATAACATTGATCCTGAGGCTATTAAAAAGTGTTTGAGTTCCACCATGGATTATTAAACGAACATTCCACTGTACAATTCTGAGTTGAGTGACCATCATAGGGTAAATAACGAGCATAACAGATGACGAATGTTATAAAAATCCAAAGAAACACGATATATATATGCAAGATTATTTTCAAGTGTCTTTGAAGTTAGTTTGATGCATACAGAGTTCGTTTGGATATGGTAACAACCGCTCTCTACGATACTAGTAAATATCAAAAGTATTCGAGTTATAAAACCAAGGTTAAAGTTACTCTGAGTAGAACTTGTCTTAGCAGTTTATTCTTCTGAATTCTTAAAACATGCCCATAATATCAACTTGAAGTTTTCTATGATTGATTGCTGTCCATTTCTCTTTCTCTTAATATGACCAAACCATCCACTCTTGATTGTCTTTCTTAAATAATTACTCTCAAAACTTTTCAATCTAGGCTCAATTTTCTTTATTCCTTTTCATTTTCTACAGCCATATGGCAAAATCAAAAGAACCAAGCTATTGATCAACTAAAGCTCTATTATTCCATATTCCATTCAATGTTCTAAAGGTAACGCCTAGTTTTGTCCTTACTTCCTAGGGTTTATCTCCATCAATATTATACTATACTACAAATATATGTAAAGGTTTCCAAATCTCCTTAATTACTTCATCTACAATCAAATAATTTGTTTTTAACCTTATCGTCTTTGTATTACCAATATTAATAGTTAAAACAATCTTTTGAGCTTCATGTACCACTGGTTCAGTCATTTTATCATTGCTTGTGTGTCATTCACAACAAACATACGTCATCAGCACAATAAATATTCAAGTATTATTTAACCACTTCATACCACCATTTGTATAAACAACTTTTTTCACAAACTTTTGAGCTTTCTAGCAGTCAGGTTTAAAAACGGACAGTAGCTTTCTCTCAGCATTCCTAAATACCAACTGTTTATTTTTCAGTTGATCACTTCGCTCTCACACGTGTTTTGCTAAGAATTTTGTTTCATTTTGTAGTTCTAAAAATGTCAGCAACAGCTGACACGTTTTATCACACATACAAGGTTTATTTGAGGATTGCTTTTCTGATACATGACAAAGATTTTAAACAGATGCATCATGCTGTTCAAGAATTTCATCAAAACTTTCGTAAAATCCTTTATGCATTTATTAAGTATGTAAATTATACTTTGTAATTTATACTATTTGGTGCTTTTTCTTTTCTTTTTGCCAATGCCCCAAAGAAATAGGCAAAAACACCTTCCTGTTCAAGTAGACTTTTAATAGTAGGATCAAGGTTGACAAGTGTATGAATAATTTGTGGCTGTCCTCTGTACATAATGCATTGCATTTGAACTGGCTACATATATTTAAGTAAAGCTAGCGAATATCCCCTTTATACTTCTTTTAATTTTGCAAAGCATTGAGCACAGTGTGAAAGACACAGCTACACAGGTCCACTAATATTTCAAACTGTGGATCATTTTCAGTAGTAAAATCTTGAAATTGTTGTTTTACTCTTATATTTATAAAACGTGATCATATATTTTTTCGCTTTTCACTGGTATCAAAAAAGACTGAAGAGTACCACATATCCTACACTTCATTAGAAGTTGATGGACGATGTCAGAAGTTTGTAACTACACGTTGTCACTCTGAGCAATGAAGTTTTCGTTATAGTGTATGCAGAACAGAAAATCCGATTTACTTAAACCTTCCACAGTAGCATCGATGAAGGATAGTCCCATTCTTTCAATATTAATACAAAGGACTCTTTATTGTAATAGACCTAGATTTATGTTATTTTACTGTTTCAGGACACCTTTTTTAAGGTTTCTCCAATATGAAACATTAAATACAGACTGCTCTTTCAGTCTGTCAGTTCAACCATCTAATATACTTCTGCTGTGAGTGACGCATATTTGTAATTCATGATTTGAGGAATCCTTATTGTATTGTTGACGTGACCTTTGTTAAGGCTGTAATTGTCTTTCAAAAGCTAGCTTCGTTTATTACCAACTTCTGCTCCAATATTTTATTAATTCTAACTTTAATCATTTTACATAAAGTTATGAACAATATTAATTACATTTAAAATTAAACCAATAATAGTACAAAAAGGGACTGCATCACCTTATACAGTGCCTTGCAAAAGTATCCACCCCTTGCAAAGTTTCCACATTTTGTTGCTGTCTGAGCTTGCAATCATGAAACTTTCAAATAGAACTTTATATTTAGAATCTACACAATCTACTCCAAATAGAGAAAGCTAAAAAACGCTGATATTATGTAAGTTAGATTTTCAAAGAAAATTAGAATATTCTCTATTGCATAAGTATTCAACCCTTTTCCTAGGCAACCCTGAATCAGTTCAGGTGCAAAAGCTTAGTTTGAAAGGTCACAAAATTAGTGTAATGGTCTCTGTCTGTGTGTAATGAAAGTGGTTTAACTTGACTTCACTGTAAATGCATCTGTTCAAGCTACAACTTACATAGTGACACAACAAACCAACCGTGAAGACCAAAGAGCTTTCCAAACAAGTCAGGGATAAAGTGGTAGAGAAACACAGATCAGGAGAAGGTTACAAGAAAATTTTAAAGTCACTGATTATCCATTAGAGTACGGTGAAGTCCATCATTAAGAAGTGGAATGTGCTCCTTACCACCCAATCACTACCCAAATCTGGCAAGCAAGAACCTGGTTAGGGATGCCACTGTGAAGCCAACAGTAACTTTGAAATATTTGCAAAGTCCCATGTCTGAGATGGGAGTCAGTGTTTATACATCTACAATATCCCAGTTCATACACAAAGCTGGCGTGTATGGAAGAATGGCAAGAAAGAAGCCATTACTGAAAAACAATCATCTTAAATCTCGTATGTAGTTTGAAACAAAGCATATAAATTATACTGCAGACATGTAGCAGAAGGTTTTGAGGTCAGACGAGACAAAAATTGAGCTTTATGGCCTAAGTTCAAAGTGTTACGTCTGGCGCAACGCCAACACAGCATATCACCCAGTCAACACCATTTCCAACTGTCAAGCATTATGGTGGGAGCATCATGTTATGGGGTTGCTTCTCATCAGCATGGGCTGGGAAGCTTTTCAGGATCGAAAGGAAGATGTATGGTGCAAAGTACAGGCGTATCCTAGAGGAAAACCTGCTTGAGTCAGCCAAGAATCTAAAACTGGGTCGAAAATTCACATTTCAGCAGGACAGTGACACGAAGCACAAAGCCAAAGCCACACTGGAGTGGCTTCAAAAGAAGAAAGTGAATGTCCTGGAGAGGCCCAGTGAAAATCCTGATTTGATTCCAATATAAAAGTTATGGTGAGACTTGAAGATTGCAGTCCATCAACGATTCCCAACGAACTTCTCAGAATTGGAGCAATTTTCCCAGGAAGAATGGGCAAAAATTACACCATCTCATTGTGCAAAGCTGGTATTCAAAAAGACTCATAGCAGTAATTGGTGACAAAGGTGCTTCCACCAAGTACTAACTTAGGGAGCTGAATACTTATGCAATCAGCAAATTTCAATTTATATATTTTCTTTGCATGTTTTGCTGACATTCAACCTTCTTCACATATAACAGTGTTATGTTTGATCATAAGAGTTTTGAATAAATACAAGTTCATTAAAAATTGTGTTTACATTATTCTTATTTCATCAAAATGTGACATTACTGGTAGGGGCGAATACTTTTGCAAGGTACTGTACAAAGCAACAGTAGTAACTAATATGAACAATGGTTAAACTTTTACTTTACCTGAAACAAATATATATTATATATTTAAGCAAAAATTAATAGAATAGTAAATGATGTTATATTTCAATTAAGTAGATCAGATTCTCAACAAATTAATCCTTCTAAATACTAATATATTACCATAATATATGCATGAATTAATTATTATGCATATTAAAGTGCAAAACATTGTTATACAAATCACGACACCAATGTTTCCATGTGCACAATAACGTTATCTGTATAATGTTAAAAGAAAAACACGCTCTACATGTTTCAGTGGATAACATGATACACCGTCTTTACTAGACAAAAACGGACACATGAGTTTCGTTTATGTACTATATTAATATATGTGTAAAATTAGTATATTGTATAGTGACGCCATTTGTAAAATAGAATTCCAGAAATTCACTTCTAGGGCATCAGTACCTAAATTTCTGTTCAAAATTATCGTTTTATTTTTAACAATTTCTAATGACTCTCTAATATTTAATTCGTTTTTTTAGATTCATTGGTTAAGTAATGACATGTGAAAGCTCGCCAAGGCCGAATCGTTCATTTTTAATTTATCAAATTCATTTTTACGTTTTCTTTTCCTAAATTCCAAATTTTTATGCGTCTGCCTAATATAACTCAAATCAAAATTACATGAATTTTTTTATGTTTCACATTTAGTCTTTAGAGCGTGTTTTTCTTTTAGCATTATAGAAATAAATTATTATGCACATGGAAGCGTTTGTGTCGCGAGTTTTATTGAATGTATACAAAAGTGCTGTCAGTCTAGTGAATATAACGTCATTATACATTACAGTAATGACAAACATCTCTAATAGATGCCACCACTTGTGTAGTAGCATAACATCACATATGGTAACGACAGTAAAGACTATTATAATCTATATTTAAATACAATTTTAAAATATAGAAACAACAGGTAGAAAGTGGCATAAATACTATGAAATAGAACAAAGGAAAAATATAACATCAATGACATGTTTATATGAGCACTGCTATGTATGAAAGTGTAAATTATAAAAACTTAAAAGGCAAGACCCAAACCGAAACAACAACAAACATATATTCTTAACTATCAATAAAGAATAAAACTAGCAAAATAAGAAAAGTCATAGAAATATAAATGTTCCAAGAAAAATGCTTAAATAAACTGAGTAGCAAAAGAAAACGATACCCAAATGATTTGTTTGTTTGTAATTAAACACAAAGCTACACAATGGGCTATCAACTGTGCTTTGCCCACCACGAGTATCGAAACCTGGATTCTAGCGTTGTAAGTCCGCAGACATACCGCTGTGTCACTGGGGGGATACCCTAATAAAGAGACTAAATACCAAAAATGACTAGACGCTGCATTATGAGGAAAAGAAAAAAACTTTCTTTTCAACATAAAATCAAATCAAAGCTGATAAACAATAGATTTTCTTGAGAACATTCCAATAATTGATCTTATGTCCTGGCTGGATTTTTAACTTTTCCATTGGTCAAGATGTAATCCCAAAAAACGACCCCAAAATATTAAACAAATGAGCATTCACACTATGAAGTACATAGATTTATGATATATATATATATAATTAGCTGTTTAAAATTAGTTTGAATTTAAAATTTAATTGCCTTGAGTTGAATTGGTTATAAAAGGTATGATCGAAATGGTATTGATTATAAATAAATTGTAATTTTAGATATTTTATATAGCTGTTCTACTACAATACAAGTCTTTTAATCGTTTTATTAATTTTCATTTTTAAAGATAGTTTTTGGAAAATTATTGTCACCTTATGTAATTGTTAGTTAGTTTCTTGTACACAACAGCCTTTTAGAAGGGTAGGACTTAGCACTATCAAACACAAAGTTTTAGAAATGGTAGGTTTTATTTACATCATATCAAATCAACTGATGATGCACAGAGTTGTACTGTATTTTCACTTAAATAACTCGCCCCTTGTATACCCCGTAGCTGAGGAAAAAAAGGGCTCTAAGAAACTTTTAGGCACGTATTAGCCGCACTCGTGTATACCCCGCCAGCCAGCGACACAGACAAATTTTGGAAGACGGTAACACAATAAAATCTTCACTAAACAGAGATTACGGATTAGAGGTGAGTAACCTGTGACTACCATTGGTTGAATTTACAGGAAATCTTTCCACCAACCATTCAAGACGCAATACCAAGAAGCATCCACAACAAAAAGCAAACTCCAAAGACATGTTCACACAGACTTCACAAGTCGAGGAGCAACTATAAAAACCACCTGAACCTATAGACAAGATCACATAGACCCCACCTGCCAAGAAGAATACAATGAAGACTCAATCCCCACAGACTCAAGTATCACTAAATCCTGCTTCATCATCCACTGACACCTTCCATTGTCGAACAGTGAATCCAATACACGCATTTCCAAGAAAGCCAGGAAAACCCAGACAGAAGAACAGCCCCCCCAGAATCCTTCACTAATCATCCAGACAGCCTCGATTACTCTATGAATGCATGACTGATGCCGAGTTCGACCAAAATTTCCTATTCCATTCCTCATATTATTACACCGCCGTACATCTTCGTCTCCGAAGATTACTACCAGACTTTCCCAGCTTTACCATCAACTTCTCACCAGTCAAGCCAATTTTAAGATGTTCTATTATACATAATGTGTACTAAAATTTATGTTTTTACTCCTTCCAGCTTCCATCCGGCACGGTAGGAGCATTTTTTTTCGGCGCTCCGGCCTTGAAAGTTGGTTTTCTTGGGGCACTCCCGTTTCCCCTCAACAGCAAAATTTTACCCTTGTTATTTGGATTCTTTCATTCCAGCCCTAAAAGGGACCACTACGCGAACTAAAAATGAACCAAGAAAAAATCAGGATTAAAATTTAGTGTCGGACTCTTAGCATAACCTAATATTGTAATCCATTCATATTACAAAGGGAGATTTCACTACTTAAGTGTAGTTTTAAAGACATTTTCAAATTGTTTAATTTTTTTAGTTTATTGTTAAACTCTATTGCATAATTTTTCTCTTATAGAATACAATTAACATTGGAACTGGATGCTTCCGTCACAGCCTTGGTTTACGTCCTCGTTTACGTCACGTTACGTCAGGTCGAGCCTTCTTCCTCACAGCGACTTCCTACTTTCAGCTCAAGACTCACAACTTTCCAGGACTCTTAAGCTTTAATTTCATCTCATTAGTCATGCTTACTACGTACTCTAGCCTAGCTACTCACTTAACAACCACGTGTTAACAACCTTCCCTCCCTGCTAGTAAAGTCTAATCTAGCTACTCAACATCTCAGTCGCTGAGTCAAAATTTACTATCATTCACTCAATGAATAAACCTTAATCTCGCAAGCGCGGCGAAGAGGCTTGAAAGATTTAAAATCAAAGTACCTGTCAAGAAATAGGATACACTGACCTAAAGACGAAAGACTTCAGAAACGTCGTCTTCTATACTGCCTGTTTCTACAACAGGCAGTTGCCGTCCATTCAGCTAAATTCTCCGTGTTAGCTGTTGAACCTTATATCATTTTACGAATTCGTCCAGATTATTATAAATTGCTATAAAAATTATTGACATACTATGTCTGATGTCAATACTAGAGAAACCGTAAAAGTTACACAGCCGAATTCAAACTGGCGGAAACAACACCCAAAATTAATTGAAATACCAAAAACTAAACGAATCATGAGGGGTGGACGTACGAAGTGGCCAACACTGGAAAAAGAAGCCTTGGGTTATACCACAGAGAGATGTGGACCACTTAGTATCCATGACCCTGATACGCCTTCGAGTAGATGAGTATCACCGATTTTACGGAGAACCTTCATGATGTTTCAAATTCATGATACGAAATAGACTATATGTTGGCCTAAATCTACCTGTGGACTAGGAAATTAAAGTGAAAAGCTTCTTGGAGTTTGTTGAAAAGCAGAAGGCAGATTTGGACATCCATACACTGTATTTTCTCAGTAAGATAGATGAAGTGCCCGTCAATTATGATGCGCCGCCGTCAAGGACTGTTGAAACAAAAAACTCATCGACCAACCGTCAGCGTCGCAACTACCGGACATGAAACACCAAATTTCACCGTTGTACTGTCTTGCCTCGCTGATGGGACCAAGGTCAAGCCGAATTTCTCCATTGGTGTTTTTGTGAGGGCAAACAAAAAGGGCTGGATAAATGAGGATTAATTAATTCGTATTTATGCATTGTCCTTTGACCAGAGAATAACTGGGATTGATAACAAACGTATTTATCAGCCGATTGATGAATCGCTCCAAGTTTTGAACAAGAACAACAACAACGTATACGAATATTCGGAATAGAAAATTGGCGATTTCAGTTTTAAAAACAAAACAAAAACAACAAAAAATAAAAAATATAGTATACCTCGCAGTTGGCATTTTTGAAAACTGGTTTAACATATAGCCCGCGGGTTATTTGCGTGAAAATACGGCATTTTGTTATCCTTGTAACTGTTTTTGTACAGTGTATAGCTTGCAATAGCTCAAAGGAATGCTATTCAGAGAGTAAAACGTATCTATCCCTTCCATAGGTAATAGAATTAGACCTACTTAGATACCAATAGAAAAGATGTCTTAACTACTAGTCTTTGACAATGCTTTTGAGATGACATTAATTAAGTGAAGAACTAAAAACTTGAAGGCAGCGCAAGAAACGTGCTTTTATAACAACATAGCCTGATTTTTTTAACACAGTATTTGTTAAGATGTTAGGTGGCAATTCAAGTAGTTACAAGAATTAAAGGTATAACTTCTAGGGAATAAATTACTACAATGACAATCTTACTACCGAGGTTGATACTAAAAAAATGATAAGTTAACTTGTAATGATTATTGTGAGTAAACTTTCAAAACTTTCACCTTAGACCCATAAAAGCAGTACTGGTGTTACATCATCACAAATACTGAATGTACAGGAAATAGCATTGGCTTACTGTAAATTAACCATAACAACTGCTGAAAATCTAAGAAGAATATGTGGGTAGAAGCCACTGAGATAGTTTATAAACTTTCAACTTCCTAAGAAATGATTGCTTGATGAAAGACAATGCTGCAATAGTACATGTTTATCATCACGTATAACCCTAAGGCGATGACAATAATGCTAACAGACTGTCTTAACATCATATGAAAAGTTACCCAATTAAACAATCCATAGACCTAAACACAGTACAAAGAAGCAAGGTTGGTGGAAGCCATAAAACAAATAAGTAAGGCCTTAAGCATGAAATCAATGAAATGATAATTAGTATGACTCCTAAAATAGGTTCTATCTCAGTTTAAGAAAGTACAAGAATAGGAACGTTAGAGTCTGTAAAATCAATATCATACATTGAAAGTGCACACATAGGTATTCGACCAGTTTTGGTTTAAATACGGAAGGAACAACTTACTTGTATCATAGGTCACAATGCTCAGAGAAAAAAAATATTCTAATGATGGTGCAAGACATGAAAAATAATGATAATTATACATTTAATACACTTAGCTAGATTTAAAATAAGAATCTACTGGTTAAAATCATAAAAAGATGTAGACAGGTAGTTTAAGTATTTCAATATATGTGCAATGAGAGTGAATTACCAACAGAATTGGAGTAGGCTGAAGAAATAGCCACTTGGCTAACATTGCAGATCCTATTTCTGGGAACCAACTGAGATACTGTTACATGACAGCAATAGTTAACCACTTCACTAATTGGAACGAAATATATGCATTGAAAGATTAAAGTTTTTTGAACGTTCAAGCTCTCATTAGAAACCCACGTGAAAAACTGATGTAACATCGACAGAAACCTGTTCGTAATATAGTGTAGAATGTTTGGGTGGTGAAGTAACAAATAACACCATGGTCAGTTAACTTAGATGGGTGATAAAACTGCGTATATAACGATGAATATGCCTACTTATTATATCAATATATTAAAAGATGACTAAGATGAATACTTGTTTTATTTGATGGCAACAAATAGAGCTAGTTACCAATGATATATTTGCTGTATTTTAAATATAATGTTACTTGGAAGAAAGATTCATTTTCAGCAGAGGACCTCTACACAATACAAAGGAAGCCTACCTATAAGGACATGTAAAGTACAGATGGTCACAGACAAATTATCACATGATGGAAGACATATCATGGTAAAAGAAGAGGAACAGTTCGACTAGGAAGATGCTTTTGTTTTTGATATTTACCAATAACTTCAATTTCAAGACTGAAAGTTTCTATGTAGTAACTAATAAACTACGAGATACAGCACAATAATGTGACCAAGACCTATTACATTGATATATCTTATATCACCAATGAAGTACAAGAATCGCAGCAATAAAAGTCCATCAGATAATATATACATGGATGATAACATTTGAAAGCAGATAAAAAATCAGATGATGATAATAAAGACTAAATTAGTGCTCTATAGGTCCTGGATGTGGTCTCTGTAAAATATGAGAAATGAGAAGCATGGCAAAATAAGTCCAGTAATGGTAAAGAGATAGCTGTAATTACACACATCATGTATTGGTGGAGGGATAAAAGAATGATCTGAAGGTTTAAGAACATTCCATATGGTAAATGTTTGCACAGTTTTAGTGTGTTAGTTAATGGGAACTAGAAAGGTTTATTAATAATGAGAAAATATGCATCTAGGATAATATTATTAAATATAAAAGGCTTAAAAGCAAATAAGACACAACTCTAAAACTACTAGGCACAAGATAAGTAACAGATCACTAAAGGAAAACAATCTAACAAAAACATAGGTAACTGTAAAATAAACAATTGAAAAATTGAAAAATCGATATCTGTTATCAAATAGGTTTAAATGAATAGAATGTTTCTTGATGTATAGTAAAATGCTTATGATGCTAGCTACAAATGCAGTTGCCAAGGTACATTTAATGCACTACAGTGGCTGAAGACTTACTTAAGAACAACTGTGGCCATTGTTGACTGAATCAGTAAATGGTCCTACATATTTACAGATAATTAACTCCTACGTTATAGTTAGCAGATGCTGGTAATGCTTTTGTTGCAGGTCCAGAGCAGTGTTTGACAATATTTGAAAACTTTACTAGATTAGATTTTGTATAACATCTCGTACAAGTAATACAATGAGCATAGATTGCTACAAAATAATTTTCTATTTATATATTTCAATGATGAATAATAAATGTTTTCTGGATTCCTATATAATTCATTATTAAGGACTACCCATCCCCCGAGAAAACCGTTTGGGGGTGGGAGAAATTGACCTTACCACTTTTAGTTAACTTGATTAACTTGATGAATGCACTAAATTGCATATTTACCACTCATGTAACAGTTAGAACAGTTGATTGGTAGAGAAACCAATAGCTTATTGACATTTGCTTTACAATTCTCTGGGTACTAATGCAAGATGCTATGTATGCACTGCACGTTATGATTACCACTCATGTAACAGCTAGGATGGTCATGTAGTTGAAATCTAAAATATCATCTAATTTATTCCTATCCAAGCCATCGAGTGAAAGTGTGAAATATGATGTATGAACTACATTCTACAATTTAAAATCAGTTATCACAGCTAGGACAATTGTTTGGTTGAGAAACCAATAATTGATTTTTCGAGAGAAAATTGATGTTTCGTTATCAGAATAGCAGCAGTTCTCTCACACACACTGCGGTGTTCTCGAAAGAAAAAGACTTCTGTGTACGTAACTGTGTATAACATCTCCATGAGCAGTGAGTTAGTTATGTTTCCCATAAGCATAGAATGTGGATTGGGTGACCGATTTCAATGATATAGATCTTGTTTCGTTGAGATTACTTATGTTTTCTGTGCTGTAATGCTAACTTAAACGAGTGGGTTAACTTGTGTATAGCTGTATAGTGCCCCAACATTTTGTGGTTGGCATTCATTCCAAACAGTGATTCACTGTTGACAATTCTATTTAGCCATAATTGATTTGAAAGTGCATTAATATACAAGGCAGTAACACAATGAAAATTAATTATGATAAAGGAATTTGGGTTGAATAATCTTGTACAGTCATATTCCTTCAGGATTTATTTATTTGAAAAAGCTTGTAAAAGTATGTTGAATTTCGCCACTCACAGATGGCAGTACGTTAATGGATCATGATTACCAATGAGTAGTTGATAAAAGTAGTCCATGTAGGTTACTGTGGTAATGGCTCACATGCTTGAGGTGAGCTGTCAAAAGCTGCTAATATATATATACGTGTTTAATGGATCCAACAATTATGATGACATATGTACATAACGTTTCAGAGTATTAGCTGCTAATAAGTCGCTTTCTTCCGTCCTGAAGCGGAAGCACTTTCAATGATTCAGATCGCCTCTTACAACCATATATTGCTTAACTGTCATCTCCTTCAATGATTTCTAGACCAATTCTTCTCCTACAAAAACAATACACTATCTACCAACAAAATCATGGTCACAGCACCAAAAACGAGTGATATCACTAGACAATAGTCTGTCTTACCTCACCTCAGAAATAACCGAATAATCCAAAATCTGATTGTATCAATTATAAATGAAATTGCTATAACAACATTCATTTACGGCTCTCTCGTTTAATAATTACCTTCATTCAATAAATTATGACTCATTATTTTGTACTCAGTGTCTAATGTTCTTTCATATTAGTGAAATTCAAAAAGATTAACCACCTCGGTTTCAAAATTCGAGAAAAACATTTTTTCTACCTTCATACATTTTGTTTTCTATTTGTTTTTCTTTCAGACTCTTGTTTTTCATTGTAACTGATACAGAGTTTGTTCAATAATGATTAATTCTGTACAACAGATAACTGATGTAGTATCATTTCCATAATTACCATTGTGGTATTTTCCGGCTCATGGATTTACCTCAATGTAGTCATTTATGGCCTGGTAACTGGAGGTTCAATGATACCGAGTCACAGAGTGCGTTTTAAGTTTCTTCCCCAGCTCTGACCGAGTTTGGTGTACAGAAATAAGAGACAGTACATAAATGCACAGTTCAAACGAAAATACTTATTATATGCTAAAACAAAACACAATACAAAGCAAAAGGGAAATTGCATTTAGTGGAAGTAAGAGATGTAAAACATCCTTACGAGTTGCCTTAACCATTTCAACGAGCTCTTTAAAGTTTGTATATTAGTAAGGTCTACTCGAGGTGGGCACAACACAGTTAGCTCATTGTGTAGCTTTGTGTTGAACTGCAACCAAACAAAAATTTGAAAAAATCTATTAGAAAATTAGTTTTATCAGTACTTCGCATATGACAGGATATGAAAAATCAATTTAACAATCCTGTTATTGCTGGTTAAAATTTCCTAATTTTTTCATTAAATTACGTCTAGAGGCAAATGAAGACTGGTATCAGCGGAGTAAATATTTTTTACAAAGAAAGATAACGATTACGAAAAAAACTTATTGCTTTCAGTCTCTCCGACGACAATTCCAAAGAACGAAGCCATTAAATTACGCTGTCTCCTAATCTTTTGTACATTAATTATATAATTACTTAGCTACATCGTTACCATATGTAATAAATACAAATTTTAATGTTTCATAATTATCATTTATTTTTTTTACAAAATATGCTTACTATATAGCTTCTGCCAATATAAGGAAAATGTTTCATGCATGAGGATACAGTTCATTTTGATATTATTCGTTTGAGATACATTCCATTACCTTTATGGGTGGCTATTAAGTAGGGTGATTGATTGTGTTTGTGTGTGATAAGATTTTTCGATTAATATTTCAGGATTATTTAAATAAAAATTTGCGAATGACACCAATCAGATAATCTCTATCAACCAGACTTAGTAAATGATAAGAGATTTAAAAGATAGACAAGAGCGAATATGATACCAAGACTGCATACCAAAAATCATAAACTACAAGTGTCAGAAATGTTTTTTTTTTTTTTAGTGGTGTTTAAGTCGATATTTATCAAACATTACGAAGATTATTAAAACTGAACATTAAATATTAATATTTAAATTCGGAGAAACAACACAAAAATCGAAGATATTCATAACTCTCTCTGTGTGGTATTCTAAGGCGTTAAAACTAGGCATATGTTAAACAGTTTCTTTGGCAGGTGTGATACGCTTCTTGAAAATATTAAGACTTCTTTTCATCCATGAGCATTTAAAGTGTAAACACTGTAAATAGGGTTACACCATATGCGTATAATTCAGCCATACAATTGCTAAAATAATAAAGACAGAATCCAATTGTTTCATTTGTCTCAAAGCCCGTATTAGACACAGATACAAAATACAGAATCGATCACCAAGAATTCAGTGCTGCGGATTTTATACCAAGCAAAACGGTGCCGGGTATTGTTGTGAATGATATTTAGTTTGGGTATCCTAGGTTTTCTAAAGCACTTACACTCATAAAGCGCGCGCTGAACAGACCTTATAGATGGGGCTCGATCATAAGTGGCCACACTGGATTTGTTACAAAGATTATTTTTTCACATTCTATTTTACAATGTTAATAAGTTAAAATTCTCATGGTTCTACAGTACTTTGGATTAGCCAGAACAATTATAAAGGTCTAGGATCAAACGCATACAAACTTAAAAGAAATATAGTAATTCACAAAACCTCAACCAAAATCAAACTCGAGGAAATTTGATTTTTCAACATCTAAAATGATGTCCCATATAAACTGATAGACACACCATTTAATCAACTTGTTCATAACGGAGATAATCTGAGTAGCGTTAAGGGGCATTTTTAAATTTTATATTGATTAATATAAAATAGAGTTTTCTACTATGCTCAAACTGGCGTTCAAAATTCAACATGACTGCTGAAAATTGTATTGATAAATTTTACATTAAAAACAGGTCTATCTACTGACCGTTCCTGCAAAAAAATGCAGACCCTTACAAATCACCGTGAAATTATAGATACAATTTCAAATTTGGTTTAAAAGATCCAGTAGGAGGAACTTTAACATTTCCTTTTTCTTACAAATTTGTTTTACTCTTATAATCAGAAGAAAATGGAAAAGTTGATTGATTAAAAAAGACTTTGTGTAATTTGTCGAGAGATTGGTGGTAGAAAACTTAGTGTAAAAGGTATTGTTACTTTAACGAAAGTTTCTCAGCAATATAGTGATAACAGAGACAAAGGATTATCTTCTGGTAATAACTATGTTCATTATGGCTGTTACAAAAACTATACAACACTAAAAAACATTGCCCAGCACAGAAACCTGACATTAGTGGAAGAGGTGTAGCGAATACATCTGCACAGTCTCTAAGGTTTACAAAAAATCCTTTGGCTATCCAACTCACGGTTTAATCTATATACAAGAATCCAGTCACTAAGCAATTCGTCATCCAGACCGACATTCTTTCATTAACATTGTAGAAATGGTCAATAACGCAAAGAACAGTGCTATACAAACCAAACTTATGGAAATATATGAAGAAAGACAGGATACACTGTCTATCAATTTAAAACCAAGAATTACTTTTTGCATCTGACCTACAAGCTGCTGTGACTAAATACCATAGAAAAAATGTATATAGGCTTTCATGTCTAATCGTAGAATTTTGCTTGATGTTAGTGATAACATACTCCCAAATCAGCACAATCTCAACTCTTTGAACGATATAGCTTTCAATGACCTATGTACATGACTAACTAACAGCGCAATTTCGTCATCAATTCACAATACTCGAATTGAGAGAACAGTTAGCATTGTATATACCAGATGATGTTTCTACATACAGTGTTTGTATCTTCAGAATTCTAAAGATAGGCGTACTTGTTTAAAGGATTATTTTGATCAAGGCTTGTTTACAGTAAAGCAAAAGGAAAAAAGTTTTGGAATGGCATTTGGACCGACAGGGTCATAGAGCAGAGCTTCGTGACAGCTGGGAAGAAACAAGAAGGTTTAATCAATATAACTCACCAGTAAGCTGCAAGAGCAAACTGGTTTTTACCTGTCCATGCCATTGCACAATATACAGATGAACTTAGAAAACTAGTCAAAGCTACATCTGACACGTTGTTTGAATATCATCGAGAAATGTAGAAATAATGCATCAAACAGGATCTAAAAATGTTACAGAAGTTTTCCACCATCTTGAAAGTACACATTCCTTTTTCAAAAGAATATAAAACTTAATATTTGAGAAACATTGCAACAGGGGTGATAGCTGATGCAAAAAGCCAATATCTGCAATGCTGTTAATATAATTATAGTAATTTACAACAAAATGATTGGAAAACAATGGGAAATATTATTTTTAAGAGAAATGAGCAAGATATAACTTTTGCTGCCATGAGAAAACCTGTTAGAGTTTTTGGTGAAGTTGTGAAAATGTCTTCTGTTAAACTTTACCAAAGACTCCTTTCAGTGGCGTGTATAAATGGTCCATCAGACCCATCTGTATTCTCACATGAACTGTTAACTGTTCCTGTAGTACAGAAATCCTAATTGGCTACATATATATATATATATAATCAACATGGAATCTGGAATTTTATCACCGAAACAAGAAGAGCCTATGGCAGTGGTATTTGATGACTGTGCTCTTTTGTATAACATCTCACGGCCAAAGACTGGCACAATGGAAACATTTTGGACATCTTTTCTAAATTTGTAGTTCATTCGCATGTCACTGGGCTTCCATTATGTGTTGTTTTTGACAGCTACATGTCAAAACTACCAAAGAACCAGAACAAAAACGGAGAAAAGTTAAGAAAGTTTTTTCAATGGGAGGTGTGACTGGAAGCCATATCTTGGTGAGCCAATATGGTATTGACCTTACTTCCAGACAGAGATTCTTCTTGATCATTTTTCTCACTGTTGCTTTGGGCATGAGGACGACTTTTGCCATTAACCATTCTGTTCATGGATTCCTACCTGTTACCAGACGATGCACTTTGCTTACCAAAGCTAAGGCATGACTTGTTTCAGGCATCTTTCTAGACGGTCCTAGTTCCCAGTGTTGAGCCACATTTCTTTCTTATTCACTACCATTAAGTATAAGGGATACCATCGTCTGGGAAAATCTAGATTTTTGATATGAGCACTCTTCCCACACGTGACAAAATTTTATTAACGTAATACTACTTACATAACACTAAACAATGACAAATTGTAGTTGTGATGCATGATGTCGTTCCACCATAACTTTATATAAGATGTGGTTGTCACATGATTTGGTTATCTGCATATTCAAAATCGTTCTAATGTAACATCTTTATATATCTGATGAAAGGCAGCTACTGAAAACTATCTTTGTGAAATATCTTTTGGCAGCGTGTAACCTCTTTATTATTACAAATTAATATGAAATTTAAATGAAAAACTGAAATATCTTATTAATAGTGTACTTGTGTACCTGAGAATGATCGTACCTGTTATAAAAAATATCCTTCCTTACTGTCAAAGCTGTAAGATATACTATATACCGACTAGGTAATGTTAGAAAACTCAATATCAGTATATCTGCTGAACATCTAAAAGGTCAGTAGAAGAAATTAGCTGTATAACTAGCTGACGATTGTATAAGAAGATTCAAACCAATCGTACTAAAAACAAGTGTGTTATGTAGATGTCTATAGGCGAATACTAGCTGTCTTTGTAGTTTTCCTTTCAATGTTTTTTTCTTATTTGCATATCTATTTGATTTGCACGAATAAAGGTTCTCCAGTTAGTCCTCATAAGTTTTTGAGAGACAAGACAAAAGAATCTTAATATGGGAAAGTGATCCAGTAGTACGTTCACTGAGTCACTAACTCGGTGGTGCCACCAAGTAGTTAACCGTGTACACTCTAGTGAAGTGTTGGCGTTTATTGCAAGTCTATTAATTCAACATATTTGTATCAGTGTTTACCACTAGAAAAAAATTCAACACCAATGATGTATGCGAACAAATATTTTTATCTTAAACTTTAACCTTTATGTAAATATTAATATAATTTGTATATAACTTAAATGGAGTGGACAATTGACTTACACATTTTATTAAGCGCCCACATCCTTTTATAAAAATACAAATGTACATTTCATAAAATAATATGAAAGAACTCATATTATGGTAATTAATAATCTCATAACATTTGAATAAAACTTACCGTTTCAAGTTTCTTACCATGGTTCTACATTATCCTCTATCATGTTCATCACATTTTCCTGTTGTTTTGAAAGAGTTTGGAGATAATCAATATGATATAGTAATTTTTGTATAAATTTATGTTAAAACTTATAAAATTTGTTGATAGTTTAATTGATAATGCTTAAAAGTTATGACAAAAAATTATTGCAAACCTTTTATTGCATATTGTAGGGAAAGATGACGATCTGGAAGCGGATGATGTGGTGATACACAGGTTTGGGATATCAAATAACGTCGGCAAATGTTAAGGAATAAATAGCCTGGTTTATAAACGTGTTGTCGAAAATTACTTCTGAAACAAGAAATAGGCTTTTGATAAACTGTCTAGTATTAGAACTAGATGAACTTTAGTTGATATGTAGAAAACTGAGAGAAATAATACACTATATTACACAGTGTATAATTCTCTGGAGGGTAACATTTAGATATGCTTATATTTCTAGAGTCTTGGGAAATAGAAAAAAAGATAATCGCTCTTACTTTGCATAAGTATTGACAATATGAAGCCAAACACAAAAATCCTGCTCAATAGGCAGCCATTTTGAACGAGTATTAGAGTACAATGCCGACCAACGGAGGGCAGCACATGAAAAAAAAATTACTAATGTAAATGAGTGGCACCGAGTAGTACTTTCCTCTATTAAGACTCCCTTGATGTAGAGGTCAAAGTTGAACGTAATAATTGTGTGTGTGTGTGTGTATGTGGAGAAAGGAGGGAGAGGAATTCCTAAAGTAGCTCGATCCCTCAGCATGTGAATGATTTCCTGTCCTTTGGCACATACCTGTTCACACGTTCAATGACTTTTGTAAGTCAATAACTATACCTTGTGTTATTTTACGGGAAATGCATGTCTTACCACAAATCATCTATATGGTGACGTCCTTATATTTTTTGCAAACCATGGGCTTTAATGGCCATATAATACACCATACTTGTAAAAAGCTTTTTTTTTACATTATAGTTGTAATTGTATTTATTGTTATTGTACTTATAACAAATGGTTTATATAAATAGTTTTCCATCCACTACTGTGCTTGTTGTATCCCAGCTAGCCTGAAGAGCTATGGTTTGAGCGAAAGGTGTCGTTGGCAATGGATATGACGATTATAAAGTATTTGGAATACTATTATTATACATTTTTATAGTTTTTGAAAATCCGAAACGGAATATATAAAGAATGTAGTGTTTAAAACTATAATAGGCCGAATGATAATATATCATGATAAGTATCATTATAATGTTTCATACATGTTATTAAAACACTGAGCATTAAAAGAATCTTACAAGTTATTTTCATGTCTTTGTAAACCAAATCTTTGAATTTACGATTGTTTGGCTATACAAGCTTTGAATCACTTTTCTAAGTTAGAATGGTGGTATGTGCCTTGTATCAAATAGCTTTTAATGTGCACCTATTCATGTGCGAAACAGTCGTTATTGTTATAATGTTGGATTCTACTGATATCTATATGTGCAGAGTAAAGATTGTTATTAGTGTCTCTCTGATATTTACTAATACGAAAGAACGATATGAAACTGGTGATGACTCATACGTTTCTTAAATCAATGTGCATCAAATTCTTGAGAAATTACATTTATATGTATAATAATTCAGTTAGTGTATGATTACCAATTATTAAAACTGGTATATGGTTGATAACATTCTTTCCATGTAACTGTCTAATATTAAAGAAAACGTTTTGATTATGAGAACATTTTTTTGTGTATGAATAAAGTATGTTAACATTTTTCATAAATCATTGATGTGTGATAAGAATGATATTTTACGATTATCATCTCTTAGTGTGAGTTTATAGTTGTTGCTAATAGTATGTAATAATTAGTCTTATTAATGACTGACTTCCGGTTACAGTTCACTGGTGTTTGGTTGATCTTAGAATAAAATGAATTATTAAGAAATATCTCTAATAATTTTTTTGCTCTTAACTCTTTGATAATTTAAGTTAACTTAAAATGTTCAGAAAAAAACAAAGGACAAAAACTAAAATGCTTTTGAAAACCGCCTGTACTTCCTTACTTCAGATAATTGGGTTATAATTAAAACATTCCATTAATTGTTTTGTTGTATACAATATTTAAAGAAAAACATAAGTACGATTTCATGACAAGAATAATAAATAACTATATGATATTTTTTATAATACACGAAACTTTGCGGTTTTAAAGATATAAAATGTTTTCACAGCAAGAAAACAGGTGGGTTGGGACGTACGTAATGTATTTTTCATGCCATTACGTAAATTGGTAAAAACTCGGAGCACAGAAAATTTTTAAATTAACATTCCAGTTGAAATGCTTTTATTTCTCCTATTCCCCATTCCAGAAATATTTTCGCGATGGTAATCACCCATTAAAGATTAAAGATAAATGCTATGAATATTTTACATAAACATTATATAGTAAAGTATGTTGAATATTTATTATTCCTGGCATAAAGATTACAGATGAGATTAACATATTTAGAACACGTATAAGATAGAAAAGTAAATGAATATTTATTAAACAACGCTACATTTTTAGGAAGAACCATACTAGAAAGTATTATAATCAACTATTATA
This sequence comes from Limulus polyphemus, assembly GCF_000517525.1. NCBI lineage: Eukaryota > Metazoa > Arthropoda > Merostomata > Xiphosura > Limulidae > Limulus > Limulus polyphemus. The sequence goes on from NW_013665889.1 coordinate 360,276, forward strand.
AATAAAATACTTAATGAGTCTCTAAAAAGGTAATAAAAATAAGAAGGAATATTTATTTTCACGCTGTAGTTGTGAAATTGAATACTTGAAATGCTTGGTTTCTAATTTTGTTCCCATGAAACTTGAATTTTCTAACTTGCGTCAAAAGTGTGAATGAACACTGATAAAACATAGTTAAGGAAACATAATTATATATAGTACATTTTTGTCACTATCAAAGCTGTTATTTTATTTACATTTTCGATCACCAGATCAAATTTCAAGTAAAAATTATTTTGTCATGAACAGTAAGATCTATGGGCGTAGGACTTCAATTTGTGCTTAATTACATATCACTTATAAAAGAATAGAAACTCGGGAAGGAAACCCAAGGACATTTTTTATCTGTATATTGAACAGAGAAATTTACACGACTTTTAGGCTGTTAACAATTATAAAACATGTCGATAAATTTACCCATAAAAAAAGAACGAGAATAAACTTAACAAGCTCTTATATAGAAAATAGTAAACTGTTTACTTGGAGATCCTCAAAACAAGTATTTAATTACACTGAATTAGCTTGCTAATTTTGAATAATTTAGTATTTTTAATGACGTTTACTATATTTACATATGAATATATAACTTGTGCATTTAAATAAAACGATAAAACTCTATAATCCGAGCACTTTCGAAAGGTAGACCCCCCAGTTTATGGCTTTATATTAAGAGTTCTTGAACCTACGTATGTTTCTGACATCATGATTGTATATTTAAATACAAGAGAAATACGGTTCAACAATTTCAGTAAGCATGCCATAATATTTTCTTAATGAACCCCTATAGTCGTTCCGTTAGAAAACTAATTATCAAATGCTGAATTTTTAGTGTTTTAGAAAACTTTAATAGAAGTGTTTTATTCACTTTCTGACGCTTTAAATTGTGATACGAAAATTACAGAACTAGATTTTTATGCCTGGATTTTTAAAACGTTGCAATTTACTTTCGAACTGTAATTGTCATGATGAATAAGACAGTACCTACAAGAATCAGAAAAAAAAAAATCTTCCTAATTACTTTTATGGCTTATTTTGGTAAGTTTATTCCTTAATAATATTGTGTATTCTTTTCTTTTTTTTCCAGTTGTCTATCCTCTTATTTTGTCTTCATGGTATCTACTAGCAACCGATTTTTAAAGCAGTTCATGTACGTAGACATTTATTTCCTTGCAATTTTTGAATTTAGTTTAACGTACGAAGAAGCGTAACAATATTACTTGAAAGTTCGCAAGTTTTTGATTAGTCCAAAGTTTCTGAATTATCTCGTTTTATTTATAAACTCAGTTCTGATATAAGAATAAAAATTGATTTTATATATATGTGCCAAAATTGCGACTTATTTGAATACAGACGTTCAGTACGTTCTGTTAAAATTATTTTATCGTTATCGTCCATATAATGCTTTATTTGAGGACGGTGCACCTTTACAATAGCCCTGAAACGTAGTCCCTATAGTAAAACGTTCCTTCATAAGTTGCCATGTCCAAAGCATACCATTTCTCCCTGCACGTTTTCCATCATCAATCTATTGTAAAAAAATGATGGTTTCTCAGCGTCTTTTTTAACTGTCCTCTCGTATGAAATTTTGCCCCCCAGTGGCACAGCGGTATGTCTGCGGACTTACAAAGCTAAAATCCGGGTTTCGATACCCGTGGTGGGCAGAGCACAGATAGCCCATTGTGTAGCTTTGTGCTTAATTACAAACAAAACAAAATCGTATGAAATAGCGTGGATACCCAATTAATTCTCCAGATACTTGAGTTATGCAGTGGTTGAACTGGAGGTATGACTGAATGTCTTATCTTGGTGAACTCATACCATGATGACCTGTTGGAGATCCTTTATGATTATGTTGCGTATCATTTCCTAGAGCACGAGGACTGCTTTGCCATGGATTCTCACTGGTTACAAAATGTCGCACTTTGCTTATCATAGCTGCGTTACGACTTGTTGTAGGTCTCTTTGTGGATGGTCCTAGTACTCTAAGTTGTTCTACGTTCCTTTGTTTTTCATTGCTATTAAGTACAAGAGAATATCCCTGTTTTATAAATTCTAAATCTCCGACCTGAACACATCCTTATGATCTGAGTATATGAATATTGTGCATAGGAAAAGGGTTGATGGATATTCTTCTCCAAATCGCTCATTTTTCTGTGGCATCATGTTACCTATGAACTCAAATAACGTCAAAACATAAGTCTGATTCATGCCATTCCACCACGACTTTCATGCGATGTTCACATGACTTGCTGATGTACGTGTTCAAAATAGTTTTAATATAGCGTACTTAACTTCTGTGTTCTATTAAATTGCATTTATATGTCCATTTTATTCTTATATCAGAACTAAGTTAATAAGTATTGCTAAATAATACATAAACATTTAACTAATCATATAGTTACAAATATTGAAGTGATATTGTTAAATTCGATAGACATTGAAATAAATATAAAACTAACGCGTAATATTTATTGAAATAGCTTTTATTTTCAATTGAATGCGGAAATAATGGGATCACATGCAAGTGAATGGTCAAAATTACTGCTTTATTTGAGATAACTATCTTAATCTATAAATATATGTATTAAAAAACCCAGTAACAATGATTTTGACAATGAATCAGTCGAGTGTCTGTAAGTGTGAACTCTAAATTGTTTACCTCAGTTAAAACTGCGGTAAACACATTATTATTATTTAGACTACAAGACGATAGAAGGAATAACAATATAGACTTCAATATTTTCTAAATACTTCATCAAAATCATCAACCACCTGAAATATCGATTCCTTATCCATCAACTGTAGGTAGGAGCTCAAGTATGTTTTCGAAACATTACAAAACGGATAAACTTTATCAAGGTTTAGACGACGTTTCAACCATTATTTGATCTCATCACCAGGATCTAAGCAGCGTCGTATGATTAAAACGCATAAAATCACAATAAAGGATATTACACTACCCCTAATGTTGTCCAGGAAATTGTTTTGTACGTTTCTTCTAAATCTTCAGAAACGAAGTAAAGACATTATAAAAAACGTTAGATTTTCATATGGTTTGTTTGTTGCTAAGCACAAAGCTACACAATGGGGTATCTGTGCTCTGTCAAACTCGAGTATTGAAGCACAATTGTTAGCGTTATAACTTCTCAGACTTACCGCTGAGCTACTGGGGAGGGATTGTCATATGACAAAATATGGCAATGCTACAGAATATATAAAAAAAATTACTTGTGCTTTGAATTTTAGTACTATTTCTAAGTCAAATATATCGGTATCTAAAGTACCTCATAGATTATTGACAATTCATATTGTAAGGACATTTTAATTATAATTTTATAACTTTAATTACAATACTTTGAACCTTTAAGATTATTTACTAGGATTTAGTACGTTTGTTTTGGGAAAGTTGATACAATGGATCACAAGTAACTTGTTATTGAAGCATTTGTATCTGTATGTATAGTTTTCATGTGTGGGACAATAAAGCTCTTAGACTATACATCTCATTCAAGCTTTTAATGGGCAAAGAAAAAGAGAGAAAGAGAGTTCAAACTTATTTAAAGACACCCGAAATAATTTCAAAAGTCGATGCATATTATTGTAAATTTTCTTTTGGAGCAAAATCAGATTTGTTGCCATGATGAAGTTTTATTTATTGTTTCTTGCCAAACTTTTGTTTTTGAACCAGTGATAACCCAAAAACAATTTATTCGAACGCTTTAACATTTTTGACAGAGATTGGTTTCTAGATTGCATACGGACCAGTCGATTTGTCTTGCCTATAAGCGTCGTCAAAAAGTGTCATCAAAGAACAATTATGAAAAACGAAATTTCTTACTGGTGATTGATCCAAATAATTTCTTTCGTATTACACATTTTTTTTAAGGAAACTAAACAAAAATTTCCATTACCAAAGCGGAAGTCAGAAACAGGCTGATTTTCATTATAAGGTCTTGAAGGCTCGTAATGCTAGGATTATAGTTTCGATTTATGCGGCGAACATTCATAACTCATTGCGGAGCTTGTGCTAAAAACAAACAAAGAACATAATACATTTTAAAATAGTTTTAATTTTGGATTAAATCATTAGTAAGCTTATGTTAATAATTTTAAGTAAAATAATTTTTTTTCGCTTACCTGCGTTTTCCATGCAAGCATAAATAAAAAAGAATGAGATATTTTTGTTTCTCAAAACATTTATCAAAATAGATTTTTTATAACATATGTACAAAATTAAATTTTGTAGAACTTTTTTGTTTACTAAGGGTGTTGGAATATTTAAAATGAATTACATAGATATACTAAATATTAAATAGTTCTTGTTCAAATTTATATTAGAAGTTGCTTTTAGGAGTCACTAGAAGAAAGCACATCTGATTTAGTGAATTTTGGATATTATTATTTGAAATTATGTAATGATTATTATTTATTTTTGCGAATTGAAAATGTCAAATCGAATAATGTTATGAGCATTCTTTACTCCGTCTTCAAAACGTTAAAACATTTTTCAAGTAAATGTAATGATGGAAATACATTCGCATTAAAATCAATTAGTTTATACTAATTTACTTGGATGCTAGAAAAAAAAAATACATCTAGATACACTTTCTTGATGTATCAGAAGAAATTCTGGAACTTTAGACGTTTTATATAGCTGATGATTCTACTAATTATCGACAAAGAACGGCTAATAACTGCAAAAATCGACAAAGAATGTGTAATTAACGCTTGTTTGTTTGTTTTGAATTTCGCGCACAGTTACACGAAGCCTATATGCGCTAGCCGTCCCTAACTTAGTAATTAGTATCCACCGCCAACTCACCGTCACATTATAACGCCACCACGGTTGAAAGGGGCGAATATGTTTGGTGTGACAGAAATTCGAACCCGCGACCCACAGATTGCGAGTCGAGCGCCCTGACCACCTGGCCATGCCAAGCGGTAATTGCTGCAAAGAACAACAAAAAATAACTAATTACCACAAAGATTGAGAAAAAATAACAAAGAACGATAAAGACGAATAAAGAACAACCTCTTCGCAAAAGCTGACACAGACAGACGAAGGAGAAAGAATAAAACATGGGTAACTCAAAGATCAACAACAACCTCGACTGACCACAAGTATTATCAATGGAAAACTGCACACAAAACCTCTAAACTTCTACAAGGACCAAGTTAGTATTAGCACCCATAACATTAAATAGCGGCCCTCGAAAGAAAGTGAAGACACTGTTCTGAGTTTTGAAATTTATTTGAAACCCTATTCTGTTCTAACTTATTTTTTCTAACTGTTTTTTTGGCACTTTAGGCATCTCCAGAACACGGAAACTTGCGTTAGTTGCCTTTACAAATGCATTACCTCAATATAGCTTTTAGATTGCATCTTTTTCATTTTAGTCTTGAAACTCTAAGCAGGCACGATTGGAAATGCCATATAGTTTGAGTGTAAATGGTACTTTCGACTTCCATGGAGGTTGATCCAGAGGTCTGTGTATTCAATCTTTTCCTACTAGAATCGATGTTTTGTTGTAGAATTCATTAAACACCTAGTTTGAAGATACTGTTGTACTTTCACGATTATTATTAGTCTAAAGCTTGTCTTTGTGCGTACGAGCATCCCTACGACGCTGATGTACAACTTTTCATGTTCAATGATTTAATCTTTCGTCATGATATTTGGCAAATTTGGGATGGTTGTGCATTGCCACGTTTATTTTATTTGCATTTTCTTCAAATGAAAAGTAATAACCTATAATGATAAAACAGTTGTCTCCGAACAATTGCTTAATTACTTTGCCCTTCTCCTTTTAGCTCATACTGACTTTGTTTTGAAAAAAAAACAATATGGGACAAGTAAATTGTTGCATTAAGAAAACGATTTTATATTGCACCTTTTCTTATCGTCAATCCCAATCTTCGACTCAAGGTCATTCGTATTTCCTTTGTGCAGAGTCTGGTACTAACATGTTAAAAAATTAACAGAGAATTTAAAATGAAATATCTAAATGGAAATACATTGGTGTTATATATATTGGATTCTCTTTGGTTCATTACCCAATACTTTCGTATTTTTATATAGGTCGGGTTCATAAGTATTATACAATTGCTACATATTCACAATTTTTACCATTTGTTGGCGGTTTATTGAACCTTGTCATTTCAAGTCTTGAATCAGGTGTATTTGTTGGTTTGTAGTTACGCACAAAGCTCCACAATTGCCCATCTGTGCTGTGGCCACCACGCGTATCGAAACCTTATTTTTAGCGTTATAAGTCCGCAGACTTACTGCTGACCCACTGGGGGCGGGATAAGGTGTAATATATGAATCACTGTAACCTGGTCGGGTACGTTAGGTGTAATATCTGTATTTTACAGTAATCTGGTACAGTAATTGGGGAATACAAACTACAACTTATTTGCGTACAAGATTAGTATGGTCTCTATTGTCTTCGCTTTCGCTAACACTCAAACGCCACAGTCATCCGGGATATCGCTTCCTTTACTTTTTTGACTATTAAACATTATTGTGCTGTTGCCTATGAGAAGGAACGACTTACTTTTGTCTCTGTTAAGTATTTGTTTCACATACAGTTTATATCTCACGAAATACTCGTATGACTTTTCCGCTAACAGTAACCTACCATTTAATAACGGGTGTCTTTCGTCTATAAAATTTTTCTTCTATATGTCTTCGTTTAATTTTCATCTCAGGCTTACTTCCTCGTTTTTTTTTCTCCATGTTTCCATCATTCCCAGATCCATTACAAATCCCAGACCCATTAGCGTTCCTCTTTACAAATACCACATGACCATTCAGCTTATGGATAAATAAACATTGTCTTAACACACAAGTTAAAATTAATTTAAAAAAATTATGAAGTTGTATGTAAACTTATATCTTTTGTTGTCCTTTACCAATATTTGCGATAATTAGTCGTTCTTTGTCGATTTGTGTTGAGACTTGTGGTAATTAGTATGACAGGATAATTGATACAGACAATATTTTTAACTGCTAATATTTTCACAATGATTTCAATGATGGTGCACAAACAAACATCTATACTGTATAGAATGGAATTATTAAAATCACATTATTAATATATAAAGTAATGAACAGGGCTGCTAGGTGTCGTATTAAGAGCTCTGAGATGTTTCTTAGGATTATGTTGCAGATGCCGTCTTCGCCGGGTCCAGTGTTTTTGAGTGTTTAATTGATAACTTTATCTTGCAAACGTTTTTAAGCCATTTAGACCAGCATCTGTGATATTGTTAAGTAATTAAACACTAGTGTCAAGATCACTAGTGATTCACTATTTTCCCTAATAACGTTAACAATAGAGACATTCTTACAGTGCAAACCCCGCCACGCGATGTTTTTAACTTTTGCAGTTACCAACCTAAATAAAAATACCAAAAAACCCTCACCATACAAAAGGTGAAGGTATAGATTTTTCTATTTAAATCTGTTCTTGCGTTTGACTGAGTTTGAGAATTTCGTTAATACCACCTTCACCTTTGAGAAACATTTAGAAAAAGTTGAAATACATTCAACCTTTGTATTAAATGTGATCAAAAGTAGAGGTAAACTTTTCGAGTTATACTGTTCAAACACACACACAAAACGAATGAAAATAACAGCCTCACAGTCTTGCGGGAATATAACTATATATTTCAACCTATTGTTGTATACCTAACAACCAACTTAAAAACATTAAAATGTTATTCTGTAATATTCGACTGATAATATTGGTATTTTCCTCTGTGAAGATAATAAATAGTTTGTTTTGGTGATACGGTTTCATGATAATAAATGTATGATAGACTTCTTCTTGCATCCAAAACTTTATCACAATTCTAATCATTACCCAACATGTAGGCGAGATAGATAGTCTTAAATCTAATCAATTATTAATCAATCAACGATTAATTTATCAACATGAAAAACAGTCCTTTAAAATATTTCAGAATTCTTTTGAAATTTATGTTATATATTAACTGCAGCTTAGTGTACTGTTTCAAGTACTTTCCTGTTGATGATTTCTTATTAATTTTTATTCTATGAACATTTTCATTGAGAAACGTCATAACTAATTAATTAAACGAGTAAATTTGGAAACGGCCTGTCTTCTCCTTAAAGAAATGAATAAATATATATTTTTTAACTTGTTTAACTTTTACTATTATTTAGCAATATTATATTTAACAATTTGGAGAATGTGTGTGTTTCGTTATAGCAAAGCCACATCGTGATATCTGCTGTGTCCACCGAAGAGAATCGAACCCCTGATTTTAGCATTGTAAGTTCGAAGGATTATTTGGAGAAATGTTTTATTGTTTTTCCATTTGATATGTTCCTGTATCTGTTTAAGACAATTTTTTTCACTTCACGGTTTTCAACCTAAACGATTAAAGTAATCTTAATTTTTTGGCACGTATACTTATTTTATTATTTATTCATATAGTATAAATATAGCTCATCTGTTTGTTTTTACGCAAAGCCACACAATAGGCTATTTGCACTGCTGGAATTCGACCCCCGATCTTACCGTTGTAAGTCCGTAAACTTACCACTAACCCACTGGGGAGATATGAATAGTTTATTTGATAGTTCTTGTTTTCTTAGTGCAAAGCTATACAATGAGCTATCTGCACTTTATCTACTACGGGAAAACGAACCCTGGCTTTTGCGTTGCGAGTTCATAAATTTATCGTTGGCCCGCTGGGAGACAGATGAAAAGTAGTTTCAGAACTACGACTGAACTCATCCTCTTCTAAACAAATGGGACAAAATTTAATGTAATATACAATAAGTTTTCTTTTGAGTCTTTGTACCACGGCCGAGCGCAGTGGTTAGCGTACCGAACTGTGGAGTTGAGGTTCCGTTGTTCGCCTCCTGTTATCACAAATAAAAAAAATCGTTCTACACACATTAGGGCCATGGGCGTGTTAGAATAGCTGAGATCAAATCCCAGTATTCTATATGGCAAGAGTTGGCGGTCTGGTGATGGTGACTAGTTGCCTGCCTCTAGTCTATTAATTCAAAATCAGGGATGTCTAACGAATAGAGCTCTCGTATAAGTTTTCTCGAAATTCAACAGTCTTTTTACCATTTTTAATCAACATATAAATAACTATTTGTATTCACCATTAGGGAAGTGATGTTATTTATATTTCATAAACTTCACCTTCGAAATTGAATATATTTTGTCAATAAAACGTTTATATCTACTCTCAGAAGACATAAAGAGTTACCTGAACCCAAATATGCCGTGGTATTATTAGTAATCTATAAACCAGTGGTACAACTCATCGTACGTTGATGTAACGGTAAGTTTAAAGAATATAATAATGCAATAAATATGTACTATTATTTGCGGCTCAAGTATCTTCCATTATATAAAAGGTCTTTTTGTGAGCTTCTAAGCCAAGTAATGTGTTTTTCATATGATAATTGGTGTTAGAACAAACTAAAATTTAGCTATTTTTATTCCATATCTCCTCTAATGACCCATAGTTTTGGTTATTAATGTGCGTGAGAACTGTCTAATTGTTACAGTTACAACACACATGTTTTACCAGTCAAAATGCTTTATAACCAGTGAAACTTATGCTATTAGATTATTGCAAAGATGAACAAAATATCTGGAACTCAAATATAGCCTCAACTGAAACCTTCTCATCATACTCTCAGTCAAAGTGGTCGAGATGGATGCTTTAACATTAGGAGGGATTGCTTTGGTTGTGGAAGAACAATAAAGACAAATAAAGTAAAGGTTGTCTACTCATGGACAGCCCGACAGATACTGGGAAAGTACAAGGGACAAAGTGATTGTTGTAGTCACAGCAGCGTTTGCTGAACGAGTGAAACTAAGAATGCTGTTCCATACAGATATTTGTTCGTATAATACAAAGTATAACCGCTAACTTGATACGAGAAATATTTGTTCATCTCAATTTCAATAAAAATATTTCTCCTAGTTTGATCAAGCATTTCACACACTGACAAATATAATCACACAAACCACTTTGTCGCCACAGAAGTCTGTCACAAGCTTTACTCAAGTTCTTCAACAATACAGATCTTCGCTTGCCGAGTTAGATGTAAAAGGAGGAGAGAATTATACTTTTTGTAAGTTGAAATAAAGATTGAAAAGTAATTTTGAAGGTTAGATAGTGTTTTAGAAATACAAACGTAAAACCAAATATTCTGAGGTTAAGCTCTGTAAGTTGAAATACTATAATACAAGTCTATTATTGCCAGGTTCTTTTTTGGTATTTTGATAAAAATAATAACGAAAATCTTGATCTACTTAAGTATAAAATACTTATTAAACTTTAAGAAGAAGATTAATGGAATTTTTGATGAAGCTGTATTCTGGTTTATAGGTGATAACGGCCAGAGATTTGTGAACTCTAAGAGTTCGTTGATCAGAAGCACAAAATAGAATATCCAACTGGTCTGTTATTATAATGAAAATAAAGTTGCATGTTCAGAAGTCATTTGTTCGTTGAGCCAGTACAGCCTTTAAAGTATAAAGGCTAACAATTTTTGTAATCATTTTTGAATCTCGTCTTTGAAACTTCGAGGACTAAAAGAACTTTAAAAACACATTTGAAATATAGTTCAGGATTAGCAGTGCTGATGAACTGGAAAATTTAAGATGGTAATAGAAATACTCATCACCTAGATAAGGAAGTGTAAAGGTGGTAGAGAGATTATCAACTGTAGGGAAAAACAGACTTAGTATTATTGGAAATAGTTTCCATTGAAGTTTTAACATTGTTGACCACAACATTTAGAATGAAATAATATTTTTTCAATATATGTTTGATATTAACTACTTCTTGTTTGAAAAAAGAAAGATTACTACAAATACACTGTGCATATCTTCTTAGAACAAAACAATAATGCATAATTGCATTTAAAAATTTCACGTATATATATTTTCAAAGTTATAATAAATACCCGTTTGCTTATGAAAGGAACTAACATGAAAGCTCGAAGACGTATATTAAACAATATATTCAGAAAATGAAGTTAAAGTGATGTTTTTTATTAAGGTGTGCTAAAATGACTTGACTATTTTCTTAGAGAAGACAAATGTATCATCAAATATATAATATGATGAAAAAGTTTGAATTCACCAGAATAGTTAGTCAACCACTGCCTTTCGTAATAACTGCAGAATTTGGGTGCTAAAATAGGGGCAAGACAAGAACCCATAGTCACCCCATTTATCTGGTAATAATTAACTTTCATTATTTAAAATGAAGTGCGAGCCCTTGGTGATAAATACAAATAATTTTATAAGAACACGTTTTGGAAGACCTCTCAAGACATTCTAAGTTTGTAACCAAATCAATAGTTTCATTGAAAAGAGTATTAATGAACAAGGAATGGTTATTAAAACATATACAAATAATTTGGTGAAACTATCCTTTGTAGTTTGGTTAGAAAAGGTAAATTCAACAGTAAATTCCGAAGTAGTAAACTCCCATAGAAAAAAATTAAAAAGAAATTAAACTTATGAGTGTTTGTATATAAATATACCAGGTATTTTTACCTCCCTATTTTGATATAGTATCATTGTGAATGTACCATTTATCCTAAATATGCCCAGTTTTCAAATAGCTTATAAGAAAGTTGCTAAGTTGGTTTCTTTCTAGCTGTTTTTGCTGCTTGTAATTTTATGGATGTCACACCTGTTCTTTCTAGGTGTGGTATGACTGTAATGGTGCATATTGTACAAGAATGTAGAGTCCTTTAATGGTTGTTCAAGGCGTGTCTAGAGATTAAGGCCTACCCTATGTTTGAATAAGAAGGATCAGTCACATGGATAGCACTAGTCACTCTGGGTAAATCTAGTGTTACTTGAAAAGTAAGGAACATTAAGTTTAATCCGTCTGATAGATGATTTCGGCATGATCAGTTGAAAATACCTAATCCAATAGAAGCGATCATCCCGTGTTCATAAAGCAAGTATACATACTATGTTTGTGAATAAATATAGATTGTTTACTTGTATTCTAGATTATGTCCAGTATGTTTATTTTATTCTCTTGAATTCAGTTAGTCAAAGATTCAGTACTACTTTGAATTAAATATCTCAGTGAACCTTCTGTCATTAAGCAAACCTATCTCATTGCACTAAAGCTAACCTAACTAAAGCTACAGCAGTGTAGATAGGAAGCAAAAAAATGATGTCCTGACCACAGTATATCCTATTATAGAGTTAGATTTTTTCTGTTGTGTGTATTGCCCTTTGCTCCTATTACGTATAGAAAGTTTAAAAGCTTTATAGTAACAGAGTTGAGATTTTTCACAACACGAAGTACTCACAATTAAGAGGAAGAGCTGGTCACTGAAAGAAGATGATTGTCTAAAATAGTTGTCAGGCCTAGGAAAAGACGTCTCCTGAATGTCAGACTTCTTTTGATGATATTGTGAAGGTCCATGAATTCCATCTCATTATAGCTGATAACTTAGAAAGAGCAAATGGTGTCTAGTGCTGCCAGGATGCTGTTCATGCTCTTCCCGGGAGTCTCGACCTCAATGTAAGGGAAACATCATAATAGTAGTATGGCATCTGATCAGTCTGAGACCATATGGGACATTTGTTCAGGACTCCCAGATCTTTGTTAGTCAGAGTATTCCTCACCCAATCTCTAGTTATTAAGACCAAGAAAGTCATAAGGAAGAGGTTCTGGCCAAGATAATGGTTCCTGTGAGCATGATAAAGCAGGTCATTCTCTGTCATTGAAGGATACAGCAAAGGAAGACTTATACGAATTATTGAAGCAGTTCATTCAAGAAAATGCTTGAAATGGCAAGACTCTAGAAAAAACTTTCAACAATCAGTCTTTAGCTTAGATAGTCTGACGTTAAGTTCTATCAAGCTTTTTATTAAGGAGCGTCTTTGTGACTGCAAAACGACCGTTAATGAATTGTGCCAGAGGTTCAACCTACTGGAAAATAGAGAAATCCAGGAGGCTGGGTTTAAAACTTAGAAAGCTTGACCACTTCTGTGGAAGACCTTTATCATTTGTATGGAAAGGTATGGTTTATGCTGTAATGGTCACAGCGCACAGCAGATCACAAGGATATACTCATAGCCAGTTTTTTGGAAGCCACCCAGTGAATTGACCCAGTACTATCTAGATGTGAGATACTTTTTTACCCTTACAGAGGTAGCTTATGTGATGATGTGGTACAATATCATTACTTTAAAGTATTTACAAAATAGTATAAAGCCTGTAGTAACTTCTTCAGTGACTTTACTTTAGACAGACAATCCTACTCAGGTACCCACATAACGCAAGTTCGAATTCAGTCGAGAGTTAACCAACCAACCATCTACCCACACACTGACATCACAATACAATCACATTGATATCCAATAAATAGATTGGGTATTTAAGTCTTCCAATAGTTTGTATGATAAAACGTATGCTATTTATGCCTCCATCCTCTTGTCATTCTGGAAGGTAGGGGCAGAGTATCTGCTTTATCTGTGGAACGTTGGACCACTTTTGAGTGAACTGCCAGTATCTTTTGGGTGAACGTAATATGAAGTTTATCAGTCAGTTTTGCCTATGCAACCAATGAACTTGTGTTCTGTGGGAGAGTTATCCAATACTGTCCAGATTGACTCTTTTCGTTTGTAAAGAGTATCCTGGGAGTAGGGGGTGGGCGGTGATGACTAACAAACTGTCTTCTCTCTATCTTATCACTTCTAAACAAGGAACGGTTGGTACAGATAACCATCAAGTAGATTTACGAAAAAATCAACAAATGTTTCTATTTAATTATATATTCAATTATTTTCTACGTATTTTAATGGCTTTCAATAGCTTACGATATACCTCAATTATGTTTTATTAAGTTATACCAACTAATTTAAATCTAAGTGAAAAATTAAGTACTATCGACCATTACAGGATTAAAACACGATTATTATACAAATGCAAACGGAACGTTGGTTTCACATAGTTCACACCGAATTCAGTTTTGACTGATTAATTTCTCCGCACAAATTGTAATTGTTTTAAATCAAAGTAGCCCCCCAGTGGCACAGCGGTATGTCTGCGGACTTACAACGCTAGAAACCGGGTTTCGATACCCGTGGTGGGCAGAGCACAGATAGCCCTTGTGTAGCTTTGTGCATAATTAAAAACAAACAAATAAATCAAAGTAATATTTTCTAATACAATTTTAAGTCTTTCATAAGATATGAAGTCCTACCAACTAAAATTTTTATAAGGCTAATATTGGTGTTCGGAAATATATGAAAGCTGTCTCTGAGACAGTCATTGCATGGCATTATTAATTTCATGGCGAGTTGGTGTGACATTACGTTATATATTTTTTATAGAAAAAAAAGGGTAGCTGCAAGTAAAAAACCAGGTTGGTTCACAAAGAGTTTAAGCGATGAATTTAAAGAAACGCATAATATATTTAAGAAATCTAAATTGACTTGTATTACACGATATTTAGAAGATCAAGAAAGTTGGTGAAACAGGAAATTATGACATCAAAAATGATGTATGAAAAAAGGTTGGCTGAAAAGGTAAAAATTAACAGTAAGGATTTCTTTAAATATATTAAGGGTAAACAAAACATTAGGATGGGGGTATGACCGTTGAAAGATGACCTAGGAAGGCTCGTATCTGATGATTATGAGATGGTTGGGTTATTCAATTTTGCTTTTTCTTCGGTTTTTACTTTTTACTAACGAAGATTTAAGCAGTATTCTACATCTTGAACAATTGATAAATGGAAATCAAACAAGGTGACTGCATTAATTCTGAGCTGGTTAATAAAAAAATGGAAAGTTTAAAAAACTATAAGGCTTCTGGGCAAGATAATATTTCCTCAAGGGTTTTGAAGGAGGTTAAAGATTGGATATTGAGCCACTTACTACTATTTTTGTCAGTCCTTGAATAGTGGACAGGTACCAGACGATTGGAAGTTAGCTAATGTAACTCCTCTTTTCAAGGGAGATGATAAAAATTGTCCCAGTAATTATAGACCCATTAGTCTTACATCAGTTGTGGGAAAAGTTTTGGAAAGTCTGTTAAAAGATGCTTTGCAAAGTCACTTAACAAAGCTTAGAATTTTATTGGATAGTCAACATGGTTTCACTAAGGGAAAATATTGCCTTACAATTCTTTTGACATTCTTTGAAAAGGTTACTGCTTATGTAGATTAGGGTAAGGGTGTAGATTTGGTGTAACTGCATTTTCATAAAGCATTTGACAAAGTGCCACATAGAAAGAAGGCTTGAAAAAAATTATCTCTATAGGTGTAAGAGATAGGTTAGCAAATTGAATAGAGGATTTGCTGGATGGAAGAAAGCAGAGGGTTGTTATAAATGGAGTTCAGTCAAACTGGATTAATGTCACAAGTGAGGAACCTCAGAGCTCAGTCTTAGGAACTTTATCTTTTTGATTTGCATCAATGACATAGATGAAGGAATAGACAAAAAGTAATTAAATTTGCAGATAATATTAAAGTCTTGAGTGTTGCTATCTGATATGCTGCTGTTGCTGAATTAAAAAAGGATTTAGATCATAATTTATGAATTGGGCAAATAAATGGCAGATAGGTTTTAATTATAATAAATGCAAGATAATGCATATGGGTTATTATAATTTGAATTATAAG
>NW_013665889.1:376626-383159 GCF_000517525.1 Limulus polyphemus
AAAGACATTGAATTGTTGGAAAGAGTTCAGAGAAGAGTTACTAGAATGGTGCCTGGGATGGAGGGGTTGTCATACGAGGTTGCAATCTTTCAAATTGTTTTCTCTTGGAAAAAGAAGAGTTAGAGGGGATCTGATTGAGTTGTTTAAGATTCCAAAGAGAATTGATAGTGTTGATGTATCATATTTTTTCATATTTAACAGTGAGAATAGAAGGACTAGGGGACACAAACATAAATTTTGACAAAGCAGGAGTTATCTTCAGCTAAGACAATTTCATTTTCCTAACAGGGTGGTTGGCCTTTGGAAAGGGTTGCCTTCGGATGTTGTGGAGGCAGTCAGTTTAAGTAAGTTTAAGAAAAAGCTTGATAATTATATGAATTATAAAGGCTGGCCTTAGGATTTGTTTTTTTAATCATCTTAATTTAGTTTAGAGGATGGAACAGCCGAGATGGACCAATAGGTCCCATGTTGTTCCAAAACATTATGTTATATTAAAACTACTAATAATACTTTTAACATATCTCTTTACTGACGTAACGCTGGTTTTCAGAGAGTATCAGGTCAAATGAGTTGCAACATATCTTTACAAAGTCAGTAATCGAATTAGATCTGGTGAGCATCCACTTTCACGAGACCACTCCGATTCGCCGTTAAATTTGCAAGCCGTCTTTTTTGTTTCAATTACCGTCTTATTAACACTAAACAGATGAATTGGAGGGGAAATAAATATTGCAGTTATTCACTACGAAACCCTATATGCCGAGTGATTTCGAAGTATTGTATTTGTTTTATCAGTGACAAGCTGGGAATGACTAATAAAGTGTGGCAAAATATGGCGTGACGTCATAGTTACCAAAAGGATAAATCGGAAGTGCTTAGATTATGTTTCAAAGTAATTTTGAAGGTGTGACAAATTTCTATTGTAAAATACGTCGGGAATAAATCGGAAAACAAGAATGTCAGACATAAAGAGGTTAGAAAGTTATCATTTAAAAATATTGAACTTAAAAGGAAAATTATAATGAGTATTAGTAAAGCGAAATAAGGAAATCTTATAAAGAATCGAATAGCCAAAAAGCCTACTGACAGATCACTATGTCATCACTACAAAAGCTGCCACCCCACCCACATACTAAACAGAATACTGCCTACAGTTTAGTGCTCCTAATCAAGAAAATGTTTACTGGTGAGAAAAAATATATAAAACATGCAGAAGGAGTTTATAAGGATACCGATTTTGACAGACAGCTTAAAAAAGGTAACAACATTGACGAAAACTTCCTTAAATAGTGTGATACTATTGAATCAAACAGATTTCATACTAAAAAAATGTAACAAATTATTCTTGTTTTTACCTATTATTTGAAACTCAGAAACGTTTTGAGTATTCTGAAACAAAAATCAAACTACTACAACTGAATGAAGGCCTAACACTGTTTTCTTTAAGATAGCCTTGTTCATGCGACAGAGAATGGGATCACCCGTGTAAGAAAGTTCGTTGTCTAGCCAGAAAGTTCATATACCTACCGATTCTTTTTCCTTTAAATATGACCAAAAACGCCTTATAAATAAATAACTTGCACACACACATCACCATTTTTCTCATATGGTGTAAAAAATGCAATCACTAGTATGTAAGACACACCCATATGATTCTTACAGAGCATTCTAACAAACGTGAGTCTCCAATTAACAGTGAAAAAGACTCATCTCTCTGTTGTCTGACACTTCAACCAACCCAGTCAGTTGATTATTGATGCGATTTTTATAGGTATTGAAACTGGTTTCAAAAATAAAGCTGATAGAAAAGTATAAGAAGCCTATTGGATTGCTATTTGAAATATCGTCATCTTTGTGGAATAAACCTAGATTCTGGAAACGGTGACCTTCTATTCTTAATTAGTTTCCTTTCTGACAAATAAAGAAAATAAAAATAATGATCATGTGGAGGGTAATTTCTTTATTCTTACCCCTAATCTTTCTTATGCCCCCCACTGCGAAGCATCGCAGTTAGTGCGGGATGCGTTTTCCCTTCTGTCCGCTCGTCTGTCTATACCAATCTTGTTAACAGAATATCTCAAGCTTGGATAGATGGTTTTTTTGCCCAATCTTTAACAATAGGTACTAGAAACCCAGTTCTAGGACTGATAATCTCTTGAACGTCATGTGTCAAAGATCAAGGTGACAAGGTCAACGATACAAGGAAAATATTTCCTAGGGTTATGGAGACGATATTTCAATACAGAACGAATGGATATCGAACAAAACTCTACAACAGGTACGACATACAAAGCTGTATAGCTAAACAATATGTGAAGGTATAAAACAGTAACTATAGCAAATCAAGGAGTAGAACGAAATCCTAACTGCGTAATTAAAAGTATTAGAGTTATATTTTTCAGCTCCATTAAAAAGCAGAGAGAGAATCGCTTTACTTTAAAGTGTGTAAAAGTAGTGTCTGGGTTGATAGAGACATAACGTTTTTTGAAAATCGTTGTATGAGTTTTCTCCCCAGTTATACTTAAACGTATAAGGAGCTATGTGAATACTAATTTTACAAAAGTGACTGAATCACAACTATATATGCACATATATATAAGGTGCGGAATTACTGTGTCTAACGGCATATATAACTGAAAAGTTTGATTTTTAACCACAGTTCCAGGTTTCTTTACGGACACGTGTAATTATAGAGCTAACCAAATTATAACTTCGCCATTCTGTTATTACCATTTTCAAGGATTCTTTTAATAATCTTACCCATTATTTGTATTTTTAAGCACTTTAGAAAACATCTTTTGCGAATAATCTAAACGTAATCAAATTGTATACAACCCACGCTTATAAAAGCAACGACTCTTAAATGATTGTTTGTTTGTTTGTTTGTCATGGATTTCGCGCAAAGTTACACGAGGGCTATCTGCGCTAGCCGTCCCTAATTTAGCAGTGTAAGACTTGCAGTGTAAGTCATCACCACCCACCGCCAACTCTTGGGCTACTCTTTTACCAACGAATAGTGGGATTGACCGTCACATTATTACGCCCCCAAGGCTGAAAGGGCGAGCATGTTTGGTGTAATGGGGATTCGAACCCGCGACCCGCAGATTGCGAGTCGAGCTCCCTAACCACCTGGCCATGCCGGGCCCTCTTAAATGAATAAATAGTAACCGTAAAACTTTTAAAGTTGGTAGCTTGAAATGTCTTAAACATTACTTTTCCCACAATATGATCAAAATTAAGATATAACAATTCGTCCTTAATATAATAAGAAGATTATCAATGTTCTTTAAATTAAAGAAGTCATCGCACTAAATGTTGAATAGATAATAATTGATTTTGTCTACAGAACTTACCGAGGACAGACATAAATTGATAACACTAAAACAAAACAGTTCAGAAGAGAATAGAAAGGAATTAATAAAGACTTGTTACTTGGAATTCCACCGTCTACATTATATATTTAGTGACAAAAACGGTTTATTATTCGGTTTAGAATAATTTTATAAAATATCATAAATACTGTAAATTAGCCCAACATTTAAAAAGTGGTAACATCATTTCTGCGAAACGAACTACTGGAAACTTATTGAATAAGTATATTAAATTACAAAATAAATCGTCATTGAATTATTGTATTCCAATATGCTTCCACGTGATATCACTATATCGCAAATAAAATAGAATCACCGAACAAAAATATCTGATATCTAAATTGTTTGCTTGTTCCGGAATTTCACGCAAAATTACACAATATGCGAATCGTGTTTTTACGGCAATGGGGCACAAACCATGAGCTCTCGGATTCACAGTCCGGCTACGGTAACAGTAGACTACGTCCAGCCCAATATTTAACAATAACATATAACATACTATTCATTAATACATTATAATAGAAGCAGATCTAGCCCATATTTGAGCTATAAACAAGCTATAAACTTACAACAATATTCATTTAAAATGCTTTTGTAGTTTTGCAGGAGAAAGAACATTTCGTATAGTTTGAATAATACGTGAACCATTTCCCTTATAACAATAAAAGATTGTCTTCATGTAATTCTTTTGTATGTTAAGCAATTAAGTTGTAATTTTTTTATCGCAAAACTACAAAAATGGCTATCTGCGTTATATCACCACGGCGAACCTGATCTCGGATTTTAGCGTTGCAAGTCCGTAAATTGACCACTGAATTACTGGCGTATATTTATTAAACACATGAATAATGTTTCCTCCATACACGAATATGCCACCAGGGACGCAACTGGCCTGTTGAAGTTTATGTTGCTTTGTGTAAGAAGTAGTTTTGTTAAACTGTTTGTAGTTTTCATAAACATGAAACGTAAGACTGTTTCATCTTCATGTATATGCTTTTGGTTATTACCTTATTTACACAACAAACATATATAGTTGTAGAAAAATAATGCATCTAGTAATCTAAATTAGCGCGATGTTATTTGTCAAGAAAAATAACATGATTATATTATGGTTAGAGTAGGGTGCTGGTTTGTGACTCGGCCTTGAAGTGGTCGAATTAGATTGGTATAATTGGCTACTTTTGCACTGTAAACATGACATTTTCTTAGTGCACAGTTTATTAATAACAAAATACGAAGCAACGTTATAATAATGAAAAGTATGTTTTTTCACAACAGACGTTATCGATGTGTTTGAATTTCTACCTTGCTTGATAGAAAAAAATATCCAACTGGCCTTTCGAAATCTTGTACTGCAGAAGAAAAATAGTTTTTTTTTGGTTACACGTATTACATTTGCGACAGTGAAACTTATCTTTATAGTTAATGTTTCAGATCTATCTTGACTTGTTTTTGGAAAACATATTTTTGCATTATTTGAAATGGAGCATAAAGAACTACATTGTATTAAAAGTAAATAGTGTATAATGTCTAAATTCTCAGTCTGTGACGTTTATTTGTTGCTCTTATGTACTTTTAAAGAACAAGTGGAAGATACTTATATTTGATTAATGGAATTGTTTCCTTTATTCCCCAAATCATAATTAACACAGTAGTCACACTGTTCGCTGAAGCATTGATATTCCATATTACACTTTAATATAATCTTTCGTACAAAACTGAAATAATTTAAAAAATATAATTCTAATTGTATTTGAAGATAACTCAATCTTAGTAGTCCTCTTTATTCTAATGTAAAGTTTTTACTGTCTTATACATGGTGTCATTAAGTTAAACAAACGTTTGATAAAGTGCACTGTTTCTACAGTGAAATGAGTTTAAGGTTGAGACATAGCAAAATAAATTCATTTAATAAGAAAGTAGAATGCAATTTATTCAGTGATTTAAGAAGTTAATCGTTCATTTATTTGGAGTCAATTGTACTCTTAAAAGAGCAATGGCAATGACCACATTACAAATGACATGAATGAAATATCAGTTAAACACGTCCTGAGACACTCGGAGCAAGAGAATATGTGAGTAGTCATTTACGTAACAATGTATGAAAGAAATTGTTGTAATGACATATAAGAAACAGTAAACGTCCAAATATTTGAATTGAAAATAAATGAGGTGAAGCTTTGTGATGAATATATAAATTATTGACCAGTTATTTAGAGAAGCTAAAATATATAAAATAGAATGCATCAAAAGGAAGGATAGCGCGATTAGAAACTGCATATATATATATACCAATAGTCAGGGTGATATCGTTTTTGTGTGGGTTAACAAATATACTTGACTGAGATGTAGTTCCAAACTTTTACTGATTCCTCACTATCCTTTATTATAGACGTTGTACATTGACTAGGGTGCTGATCTCTTCTACGTTATCATGCAAAATATATTTGATTGTTGCCAAATAATTAAATCTTGGATTTATATGAAGAGAGTAAATGTACCAGTTTTTGCTCATTTCACTGTTTATGATCCGATACTCATTTAAACCTTTTGCTTTGGTTACCCCTCTTAACCAGTAGTTTTCCAGTGATTACACGTCCATTTTTGATGTATATCTCACGGTCCTTGAGGTAACATTTACGTCTTTACTAAAAACAAAATTGCTAGTAATATCCACTCGATTGTTGTATATCTTGTAAAGAGCGTACCAGGAAATACTTAATATCACAACATTTGGTGAGTTTTAGTGTCAGGTTTTATGTACGGGCCAGATTATTTACAGTAGGTGTCTGTGACTTTTTGGCGATAAATTGCAAGAATAAATAAAGAGTACACAGCCCACTTGTTTTCAAATAATATATTAAAACAAGTCAAACGTATATACAAATATTCGTTACACTGTTGGGGATCATAGTTGTATCCAGAGCTTTAGATAATTTTCTCGTTTTCGTCAAAGTCCACACAGTCTGGTTAAATTACTTTAGAACACAATTGGCAAGACAAATTGTTCTTCTCTACTCTTTTTTACGATACAATCTGCGATAAGTTCACTTTAAAAATCGCCACTATATGCTCTTTATGTTTTTTTTTTTTGTTAGTTACGTTCGCAAGACTACACGAGGGCGTATCTGCGCTAGCCGTCCCCTAACCTTTAAGTTCCGT
>NW_013665889.1:384159-419932 GCF_000517525.1 Limulus polyphemus
CGAGCATGTTTGGTGGGATGCGGATTCGAACCCGCGACCCTCAGATTGTGAGTCGAGCGCCTTATCCACCTGGCCATGCCGGGCACTTGCTCTTTATGACTAAATTCACAATCATACTGTCTAGAGTTAGCTATCTATATTTATCTAACTAACTGAAACTACAATTTGCACTATATTTATAGCCCAACAGAGGCCTAGAACGTTCCACATGCTTCGATATATTATGATGCAATAATACTCAATTAAAACAACGAGAAAAACGTAGAAGGTTCTAGTAATATGACGCAATAATACAACAATCTCCAATTCACAATAACTACACAATGTATGATTCGTAAACACATACGTGAACAAACTTGTGATAAGCTATCGCTTCTAAAAATAACTAAATTTAACACTCGCGCTATACTTAGCTATACTTAAACGAAAACAGTCGTGTATATCTAACATTCAGTTTCCTAATCCAGTCTAATTCTATTAGATAAAGTGCCATTTTCACGCACTATCATTAGAGTCTTGCACAGATCTTCTACTAAAACATAGAATTTTCCCACATTTTTTCTTAAGGAACATTTTTTACGAGCCAAAACTTTGATTTCTATACGTAGGCGTGTGGTGATTCTAAGAAAAAGACCAAAAATCTACAGATATTTCACCAAATGATGTGTTAATAAAATATGATAGGTGTTTATACAGTCTCAAGATCATCCTCATTGAAAAACATGATGCCCTTCATTACACGTACAATTTGCAATTTTCTATACTGCAATCCAGTTAACAAGAATTTGTGGGCAGTGTGAACTCGAGTCAGACTGTGTATCTGTGCAAAACAATGAGTTAGGTCTTGAACTTCAATGAGTGCTAGCTCTCTTTAAAACAGCAGCAATCTGATTTTACTGTCTTATATTCTCCTCTATCCACGGAAAAAACCAAAAAAAAACCGACCTGACTCTATCGTGATTTACACAACGTCCTAAAGAATTTAAGAAAGCTATGAGCGGGTACTACGAACGTCGTTATGAATCTTGGCAGCGATTCCCAGATATTGAGTGAGCTTATTCGTTTACAAGTAGCGATGATTAATGGCATAAAGTAGACATTTCAAGCTCGTGCTTATTTTCTTTAAAGTCTTTGTATGTCAAATATTCTTGAAGGCGCTGTCATTTATGAGTTATACTATACAATTTCTGAACAGGATTATTATAAACTTATAATTTCATATTTGTATTAACTATGTATTATCCTGCAAATTGTCAGAGTAACTCCTAAGAATGCCAACAGCCGTGTAGCAGCCTTTTTTCTTTCATACCTATTTGTCTTAGCCGTGTTTCTTTCATATTCCGTTTTTCTCCAGCTTCAGAGTTTTGTTACAATTCTGCTCCTTTCCCGTGAGTGATCTACAGTAACACTAACATTTTACTCGTTCTTTAATTTCCCTGATATATATGAAGCAAATTCAGTTTAAAAACTAAACGCATCTGTCTTTGATCTCACCGAGTTCCATCATATCCATTTCCATAGGAAATATTGACTTATGTTACGCTTCCTGAAGTTGGCTCATTGATTTCTCGTACACTGTCAATTAATTCTCTCTCTTTCGAATAGCCACTTAGATATCACATAATGACCATTATACGATCTGTGGTACTTTGCATCGTATGAAACCAAATCAAAATAGGACATCATCCCAAGTTTCACCTCTACAATGCAGCCTGTAAAACATTCTGTTTCGTAGAATTATCTGAGCCTGTCTAAAATGCTGTGAGTGTTCATTTTTATAATCACATTTACAACAAATAAAGCAGAGTTTCTTATGACGAAGTCTTAAGAATTTTATTTTAGTTTTCTTTGACAAGGCATTTAATTTTTATGGGTGAACATCATCAGCGTTTAGAACACCGTAGATATTCTTTTTAAACGTATATTCGTTTCTATAAATATTGTGATAACTGACCTTTAGTTTTAATTTCATAATATCATCTTTATGCATGCAAATATTATCAAAGGCTCTATCACAGGTTCCTTCAGCAAATTGAGATATCGATTGAAGCCTATCTGTAGTTGGATTCTTTACAACTGGCATAAATATTTTGAAACTGAGACTATGATAATAGATCAAACATTTAGTTTTGTCGAAGAAGTGTGGTATATTTTCGTCATTATTCATCCTTCTGAAGTTAGTGATCTGAAGTGACAGATACACATGTATAAATATATGTATCTCCTAAATGTATGTTTCCCCCTTTCTTGCCAAAAGACAATAGGCTTTTCATTCTGGAACGAAGGCTACAAAGTGATTAAATAATGTTATTTTATCCAACTTTCCAATTGTGTTTTTACATTGATACATTTAAATAAAATGCGTGAACTTTTAATAAAACTGTTAAATATTTCACACGGCCAAATAAAAACAAGAAACATACCTAAATCTCTATCAGATGTTGGTTATATAAACGAATAAATTATAATTGTGACTGTGTAATTCCTTGCATTTTACATGTAATCTAAACCAGTAAAGATAAAGTTCTGAACAAGAAACATACCTAAATCTCTATCAAATGTTAGTCATATAAACGAATAAATTATAATTGCGACTATGTGATTCCTTGCATTTTATATGTAATCTAAACCAGTAAAGATAAGGTTCTGCAACTTTACTATTCGTCAGTGATTGTGTGCATATATAGCAATTTAATTTCAGTCAAAAGTCGAATTCCATCAAGCAGAAAATAAAATACTTTATAAACACATGTATCGTATAAATTAAATGTGCAATAACGTAGCCTCACTCAAGAAGAAACTACGGAATGACGTCTGTACTTACACATAGAAACAAAACTTAGAACATAATAACCTTAAGAAGTTAGTTTAATTATCGTCTTCGCTTAACTATTTTTGTACTGTTTGTCATGTGAAATAAATTAATTTATTTTGCACATTCTTTAAAATTGTGACATATACACAGTTAGATAATTAATTTTCAAGATTTTTCTAGATAAAACTATCATTCACATATATTTTAGTTTGAATAACCTCACTTCCCGAAAAACAGCTAACCGTCAAACCTGTGTTCATATAGTCTCCTTACAACTTGAAGGTTCAAAGTGTTTTTTAAAAACCAACATATCAGAACATTCTGATTTGTGTGGTTTGCCCTACAATCAGAAATACAAATATATTTTATGTCCTGTGTGGATATGTGAATCGGGAAAATGTTCTGGGTGCTTTAAAAGATATTCACCGGTTTCGTTTTTCTCCATTACATTTATCTTGAGCTCATTGCTTTTTATTATGACTATTGTGCAATAAATACGAAGTGAAGAAAAGAAGAATGCCATTTAATTTAGATGTTTCACACAGTGCGTCCATACGAGTAGATAGAAGAAGATTCGAGAATAATAATGTATTTTTTTACAATAACATGAATATTTAATCGATGTTGAAAGATTTATACCCATTAACAAAAATATATTTCCCAAATTATCTTAAACTAGAAAAAGCATAAAAAGAAAAAAACCTGAATATTTCTTAGGACAGCTTAAAAAGCCTCATAGAATTCCATTTTTCCTTGAGTACTATATATTATTCAATAAAATCCACCAAAGAATATCCATTAGAAACTTCTTGTCTACTCTACAAAGACGCACTCACTCTTCAACAAAATTATGGATATTTATAGAAAACCTTGAGTAAAGCTTTTTTTCCTCTTTATCCACTTCGTAGGAGATATGCAATTTTAGATGAGCTAGATCAAGCATGCAAAACAAACAAGACTGAAAATGAAGCAAGCAGTTACTTACATACTTTTGCATGATAATGAATATATTAACAAATTAACTTAAAGTTATTTAATAACTTTAACAACAACAAAAAATGACCATATCATTATGATTTTAAGCTCGGTACTGCGAAAAAATATGCATGGCACCATATTCAAAGTACCATTGGTTAACCAGAAGTAATCATATCAGGAAAGCGGTTAAACAGTCTGGCCTCCAAATAAATGTAATCGAACTCTTGGGCAGTCTTTAAAATTTCAATTCAACCTCTGCTCTGCTAAGCTTCATCAGTCCCTCAGGGGATCAGCGGTAATTTTACGGAATTACAAGGCTAAAATCCTAGGATCGATTTCCCGCTATGGACAGATAGCAAATAATCCATTGCGTAGCTTTGCGATAAAACAATATCGCAATATCATAAACAACATCAAACAAAAGTAGTTTTTAGCCAGAATAAAACAGAAAAATAAAAAAACAAATTTACTTTTGTCTTTACATAGATTTTTATTTAAGCATAAAATGTGCTTGCTTATTACTCGTCTTCAGAATACAATTTGGCAAATATTTGTTACATTCTGAGCATTATTTATGTACTCAAAGAACAGATCGGCGAAATTCCGTTCAACACATTTACTTACTTTTAATTCTTGAACATCATGACATTTTTTTAGAAAATGTCAACATTTTCAGTACATCAGTCTTTGTCTAGCAAACAAAAAACAATTAGTGCTAGTATTATTTTTGTTAATGGTATGAATATGGAAAGGAAATTTCAGTGTGAACACCCTTACAAACTTTCATTGTTAAAAATATAAACGTAAAATCCGTTTTAAAATGGCTTTCAAAATAACCTGTTTTTGCCGTGATTCACCACCGAGAAAAGTAATCATAGAAAGCAAGCAGGCTAAGTGCATAAGAAAACGTTGAATGGAGCGACAATGACCAGCGGATTTTTACTTTATCTATCGTGTATTTTAAGATGTATACTAATCCTAGCGCCAGCGGCATGAAACAATGAATTCAATCGACGTCTACTTAACTGAGGTATTCATCTACTTTCTTTTAGTTGTAAATAAACATCTATTCTTGATTTCATGTCATAAGTTGTGAATGTAAAAGAACATCAATTAATAAAAACAAATATATCTTCCTTGTTTTCATCTGGTTATTCTCGCTTCCAGAGCTTATTTCGCATAGCTCAGATCATAACGATACTGTCATCTGGTGTCATTGCTGTTTTTCACGGTCTTAAAGATAAACATACTGTCCCATCCAATGTAATTTAATTGATAATACGTGTAATATTAGCAATATACTAATGTATCTATCATATCTCTGTTTCCCTTTGAAGGTCTAATTAAACAATATTGGTTACAGTGTAAGTGTCTTGGGTTGATCTAACAAAAACAAATAGGTGAAATGTATGCAAAAAAGGCTCGTGTGGAATACAAATGAATACAACTTAATGTCCTTTCTGAGGTAAGGATCCCAAGACTGAACACAATACTTCAAATGTGGCCTAACCAAGGACCTATTCAATGACAGTATATCCTTTTTAGACTTGTATTCAATATATCTGTAGGTGCAGCCTAAAATCCTATTTGCCCTGCCACTAACAACAGAACCAATATCCCATTCTTCCATAACATTCTTAAGGTTATTCCCATCATAATTATAGCTAGAATTCAAATTATGATCTCCCAAATGCATTACCTTGCATTTATTGTAGTTAAAAGTCATCAACCATTTATTCGTCCTACTCAAAGAACAATCTAAATTCTTTTGTAAGGTAATAGCATCCTCCTCACAGTAAGCAACATCCAAAACCTTTAATGTCATCAGCAAATTTAAATACTTTATTGATCACCTTCTCTCTATGTCATTGACTCGTATCATTAATCCAGTTTGACTGAACTCCATTTATGACAATTCTCTGCTTTCTTCCATCTAGCCAGTTTTCTATCCAATGAGCCAATCTATCCCAAAAA
This sequence comes from Limulus polyphemus, assembly GCF_000517525.1. Taxonomy (NCBI): domain Eukaryota; kingdom Metazoa; phylum Arthropoda; class Merostomata; order Xiphosura; family Limulidae; genus Limulus; species Limulus polyphemus. Next base: position 389,927 of record NW_013665889.1, read on the forward strand.
TCTACCGAGATAACTTTTTAACAATACTTATGCAGCATCTTGTCAAGTACTCTATAAAAATCTAGATACACCAAATACACACCCATACCCTCATCTACATGAGCAGTAACCTCTTCAAAAACATCAAAATATTAGAAAAGCAAAATTTTCCCCCAGTGAAACCAAGCTGACTATCCAACAATCAATTAGGACTACTCTTGTTAATCCTTAGACAATTTGACTCGGCGGAGGAGATTTTGTGGGTGAAGAAAGAAAGAACTATAAATTATGATGTTCATAAAGGCACTTTTCTTTAGTCTATATCATTTAGAGTAAATTAATTGCTTACTTTCACAAAGATAAGTCCAATACTAATTTTGGAAATGAAAAGTGCATTTTCTCTGCAGCTTCAATAGATCTTTTAAAAAAAGTGGTGCTAACATAGTGAGTTTTCAGCAGTGTTTCCAGATGTTTACAATATTTTTAAGTTTCTTGTTCTTCAGGTGTTTGATACAGAAACACAAATGGATTAAGAAAAATAAATACAATTCGATCTTTTTAATTTCCTCCAAGATCGTCTGGTGACTTGTAAGTAAACTGCTTTACGTATCTCCTATTAATTTGTTGGTTTAAAGATAAAATGTGTTTCGCAAAACCTCGAAAATTAGTATAGGAGAGTTAACTCTGATATTCTTTAAAATTTAATAAGTATTTATCTTGATTATTATTCTGTTTCGCATTACTGGATTTACATGAAAATTAAAATAGAGAAATTGCACCCACCCTTCTATGTTGCATTATATTTCCAAACAAGACGCAATCCAGTTTTCCAGCACCATGAGTGAGGCTGAGAATCTGAAACCTATTGCAACGTCCACCTGTTGTTTTTAAGCATTATAAAATAAATAATTTTGGCCATGGAAAAATATTATCAGTAGGCTGTATATTTAAGTCAAATTGAAAACATTTATCTAAAAGCTTTATTTTTATAATACTCCCACTCAAGGAAACATTTTATGAAATTTAGAAGTTGTTATAAAACGGAGTGACTGAAAAATGAAGGTTAACATTGAAAATTTAGCTTTTCCTATTTATTAAATTAACAAAGGGTATTCCTTATCAAACTATAAATGTCATAGAATAGGCATAATTAAATCCACAATAACGAAAGATGGTCTCAGATTTCTGAATAGGAAGTTTCTAAGTTAAAGCGTTATCTTTCGATCATTGAACAAAAGTTTATTCGTGTAAGCATTGTATGCCAACTAGGGGCCCGGCATGGCCAAGTGGTTAGGGAGCTCGACTCGCAAGTTGCGGGTCGCGGGTTCAAATCCCCATCCCACCAAACAGTCTCGCCTTTTCAGCCGTGGGGATGTTATAATGTGACGGTAAATCCACCTTTTCGTTGGTGGTGAGTGGTGATGACTAACTGCCTTCCCACTGCTAAATTAGGGACGGCTGGCGCAGATAGCCCTTGTGTAGCTTTGCGCAAAATTCAAAACAAACGAGCGTGTATATTATGAGCTGAATTTTAGTTTATGAAAATATTATAGAAATTTGGTTTTAAAATTAATTCGAACTAAAATTGTAAAACACTATAATAAAGAAACTGAGTAATTATAAAAGAAGATTAGAAACATGTTTCTACATGAAATACGATAACCTATAACCCGAGCACTTTAGAAAACTGGATCTTTCTTCTTCATGGGAAAATTGGGAATGTACTCAATTTGTACCTGAAGAAGAAAAGTCCATCTTTTGAAAGCGCTTGAGTTATAGGGTATCGTATTTTTGTGTTAAACTGATTTCTTGAACTTACGTGTTTTTCTAACATCATGATTATTTGAACATGTCTATTCGATTATTAACTAACGCATTCGAGCTTAGTTGATGTTAGTGTCTTTCCCTGTCTTCTTCTACATCTTTCCTGATAAATTATTTCAAAATGCCTCTAAATCTTCAGGGTTTATTGTTACGTTAAAATACGAACGTAAACACTCCATCATCATTCGACTTATTACTAGGATTGAAACCAATTCTGACATTTTCCGTTTAGTAAACGTTTCACATTATTAAATTTTGTATGCTAGTCACATCAGTATACATCAGATACAGAATTAAACTAATAATACTGGTTGAGGCATTAGATAACACGGCGATAAACTGATATTCCTAGAAACAAATATAAATAAATTATATCTAATTCTATAAATACAACCGTTATCACATGCAGAAATAATCTCTGAAATAGGTGAGTCAAATTTTAAAAATATGAATTCCATTTTTAAGAATTTGATTACTAAGAATCTTTATGTTTTTCATTGATACTTTAATAGCACAGTTGATGAGACGATAATCCATCCTGAATGAAGCTGAGAGATTAAGACTCTTTGTGTGTATTACTTTAAAAAAACACAACATCCAATATCAAAAGAGCAACTGACGAAACTTTAAAAACAAGATCCTACCATAATTATCTTACCTGTTATTTCACATGATACTTAGAATCACCTTTCATTGAATATCACTATATTAATACAAATATCTATGAGTAACCTAAATCAGTGGTTCTCAACCTTTTTGAATCCACGGAACTCTTCTAGCGTCAAATTTGTGTCACGAAACCCTTCACAGTGTTCATTACAAAAACATTACTGCAATATTATATTAATAATTCCAGACAGAGTACGTGTGTTTGATGCAGCTATATACCTACAGCCACACATGCAAAGCATGCAAAATTATCAATCCAATTACTCGGACACGCACAAATAACGAGAAACGTGCTCTAAAATAATAAAAGTTTACATGACTCAAGCACCTGTTTGTATCTCGTCTCGTTCACTAATTTAAAACAGTGCAGTGACTTGTTGTTATGTCGTGTCATCATGCAACCCGCTATACTAATAAAGAAGTAAATGTATTCGGATTGCTATTATGTGAAGAGTATGTGTTTACGCATTAGCATGTATGGAAGTCTTACATTCCACGGAAATCCAATATCTCACGTAACTCCTGGATGTCTGTCAAGGAACCTTAAAGTTTCGTCGAACCCTGGTTGAGAGGTTGAGAAGCACTGACCTAAATGACTATGATTCTAAGTGACAACAAGTCTTTTTGTTATTTTGGATCTTATGTTATTTGTTAGATAAATTGTGGTTTTAAGAGAACAGTTTTTGTTTTCCATAAAATAGATTTGTGTCATGAAATTTATAACATTCGAAAAAATATATTAATATATAAGTATGACTGTACATGTGTATATTTATCTCTCATTACTTTATATACACGCACACACATATATATGTATGCGTTTGTCTACATTTGTGATATGCACATAATCATACTTGTGAATATATATATATACACACAAGCCTGTTTAAATGCAATTAAAGACTTCCTTCTAAATATGTATGTATGCCTTTACCTGTTTTTTAAAGCATAAATTGTGCTATCTAGATCTTTCAGAAATTTGGACTGACAGCAGTCTATGAGATATGTAACTGTAATCAACAACGTGAGATAACAGGCTTAAAGGGCCATGAAACAACAAAAATGTAATTTGGCAAAAGCCTAGCGTCTTTCTTTGCTCTTATCCTAAGCAAAGAAAAATTTTAGGTTTTCCAAAACAGATTTTGATAGCGTTTGGATTTTGTCTGATAAATGGAATATCCCCAACACATTTGGGTGCTATTGCCAGAGACATTATCCGCTATGACAATGAGTTGACAACCTGGACCGATAACGGTAATACAATTATACACACACATATATATATATATATATTTAATTTTATCATTTCCTTAGTAGAACCAATCTAGTATTTTTTGTTGATGTTAGCAAATATCAGTTGGAGTTTGATATGTTCCCGCAAGCTAGTCTTACATTTATATCTTGGCTCTCCTGTATTGAATGAGTCGCAATAAGGGAATTCCCGTTGCTAGTTAGCAGGAAACTTGCAACAAGTTGTTCCAGTATATGTTAAATCATACGATAGATTGGACTTCAATTTTTATTCTATTTTATTAAATAGCTTATATGGCTGAATAACTCACAGGAATATAATAGCAGCAACAATGCTGCATATTCTTGAAATTCCTATATAAGTATAGGATTACTAGGTGAGTAAAAGACAACTCAAAAAACACCATATATACAATATGCATTCTACCAAAGCACTTGTATAAAATTACTGATGTAGGGTGGAACTCTCCGACACCGCTATAGCTCAGTGACAAGTGTCCATTTGAATGGTAGATTGGTTTCACATTTGTTTCTAGAATCGAAGACATTTTATACATATTTTACCGAATACATCTTTTTTCCATTAAGAATTAAAATCTAGTTTGACAACGCTGAAAGTAATGCAAATTTTGGAACAGGAATTCAGGATTTCTTCAATAGTAAAACAACAACATTAGATATACATATTATCTTCTCTATGGGAAAATTTAAAGCAAACGAAAGTGTTTGTGAAACAGCGTCATATTTAACAATGAGGGTATCTAACTGATGAAACAATGCATTATAACCATAAATAGAATGGAAGAACAATATATTAAATCAGTTATATTCATTACTAGGTTGATTTTTATTTCTGCTCTATTTATAGAGCTTGCTTTCATTCAAAGTAATATATAGTTCATTTTAGAATTCCGTAGCAATAAATATCCACTTGAATGTTGGTATAGAAATTTGATTCCATGTGGCATTCTTCACTTCAGGGAGTAATGTGAATTTTCTTGTGATAAAGAAAATCAATAGAAGTGGGCAGCTGATGAACTACAATTCAATTTACACTAATAGGAGAACTTCATAATCGTATGTTAGGATTGTAAATGAAGCGATACCTTAAATATTAGAAAACTAGTTGTGATGGCGGAACTAAGATAAGTCGATACTTTATTTACAGTAACAAGAGAAAGCGTTGACACAATCTGACAGGCAATTACAGTGATATATGAGATGGTGTTGTGTGTGACAGCTTTACATAAAGCTATATAGTTTTCAAAGTTCCTTGCGAAACGCCCGCAGACAGTCATTATAAGCACGGCTATCGTAAGTAGTACTTTATAAGCTCACTCTGGCAAAAGTTAACGCTGTTATTAAGGTAAGCGATTAATCTATCATCTTCCATCCTCACTTTTCTATCTCGTTTCCCTTGATTTATGCATGAACGCATTTAGAAACAAATAACTTTCACAAGCACAGATTATAAGTATTGTCAAATGCGCATGTCTACAATCTATAATCCATTAATATACGTACATTTTGATAAAAGTTTACCTATATATATATATATTGTAAGCGTGCTTGTTGTTTTGAACAACATCAAAGTTCATGTACGAAATTAAAGCGCTGACCATACCATGGTACAATAAAAGTATATTTTAGTTTATTCTACAACCTGAATTTTGCCATTTGGAATTAATTTGTTATATTAATTACTGAAGAAAACATTGTGCTGTTCTTGATAGTAATATGGGTGAGATATTACATCACCAAGACGCTGTTAATATTTTAAATTACTTCGTTCTTTACTACGATTGTGATGTGACATTACACAAACTGCTATTAAGCGTCACTTTTCCTAGCTAAGACATTTTACATAATCCTAAGACTTGTTGTGTTGTAAGAAGCTGATTTTAACAGCGTTTCAACTAAGTCTTTGTGTGTTGTATCACAATCGGACTGATACAGTCTGGTGTTGAGCAAAATGTCTCGTTGAAAGTATCGTATAACAATTAAAGATAATTAAAATGTTGTTATACATTCTTCTTACACGAAACTGCTATTAGACTAGTAAATACTGATGTGAGATAGATTATTATTATTAGTGTTGTGAGGTGGTATTTCACTCATATTGCTAATACACGTCATGTTATTCATGGGCGTTCTACATTCTACCCGGGCTCATTGTAATTCTTCAATTACTAAACTCTTCCCGATGGTTTAAATCATATTTCCAATATCAAATTTACCTAGTGATATTTATTGAGATAGCCGAATGATTCTTTTTATTTCTACCTTTGTCTATGATAGATAAATAAACTTCATTTTCAAATCATAACATATTGAAAAAAATTTATAATTATTATAAATACAAAATCTTAGTATATCCTTTATATTATTGGAGGTAAAGCTTCTTTCTTAATTAAAACAGTTAAATGACCTACCTATCCTACTAACGTATAGGGTTAGGTACATATAATTCTGAACGCATCTGATGGCCGTACGGAACGACTCAATCACTACGAGGTTAAATCCAAATGAGTTAAGCCTATTCCACAACACGCGATACCCACCAAACAACCATAGTACAAAAGACCCTTTGAGCAGAATGGTCAGATCAAAAATGGCAAAACGATCAGCTTATCTAGTAAGAGACACCATATTTATCAATGTCTTCAAAGCCTGGGTATAGTAGGCAAGTATTAAAACTCTCAGTGACATTGTTCCTTCTGGTGATAGTACCGGTACCCTAAGTGTCTATAAACAAATGAACAAATTCACACACGAAACCTTAACACATATCTACTGCTGTCTTAGATGAATCTGAGAGATGTAATATCCATTCACATTTACCGAATACCTTTCACATTGCAAAGTATAAAACTGTCGATTTACACCCACCTTTATCTTTACGCATATGATGTCGTCTTCCGTACTTCCCTACTCGTAATTTTATTTCTTGCATAGTTTAATTAAGTTTAGAATGCTTCTCACGCAGGAAAGTGACACATTTATGACGACAAATGTTACTGTTTAAACTGTGTCGTAGTAACTTCCTATAGTACAATTAAAAGTTATTGTTTATCAAGATACAAAATAATAAATAACCAATTAAAATATTACCTGAAGCATCTATGATAATATAATAATGTTAAATATAATATAAACAAATTATCTCTAAACATATTATGTGGTGTGTCTAACACTATCATCTTTATTTTAACTAATCTCTGGCACTTAACAAACTTGTATGGCTGGCTACAGGAAACAATAAATAATGTAACATGTTCTGTAAAGTTTGAGAGAATACACTTTAAGCATCTAGAAAGTTCAATAAAAATAAGAAAGAAAAGTTACGACTCTCTTTAATATAGCAAAGAAAGTAACCATCAAAACTAATGCAATTAAACTAATGACGTAATATCATTCTACATACAGATCTGTTATAGAGCTAGTATTAACTATACTTAGATCTTAAACTAAGAAGATGGAAACCAGTAGTTGTCAATGTAATAAATCTGTTCACTATTACCCTAAACAATATCAAAATAAATTAAAATGTAGGCGTGAAAGTTTTTAAAAGGCCGTGCTATTTTGCAAAACATCTAAACCGTAATGAGTCGCAAGAATATTATCAAATTTCCCATGGAACTGAATTAATTTTGTGTATAAAACGCGCAATGAGAAGCCTGGCTTATGAAAAATGAGAGCGAGTTTATTAAAACTATTCACAAAATATTGTAATGATGAGCAAATTAGATTGTATCGAATAAACTGATAGTAGTAAACATTGTAACATAGTTTATTTGGAATATTCGTTCTTTGGAATAAAAAGTTAATACTTCGAATTTAAAGTGTCCATTTTAATGAAACCATTAATCATAAATGTTCGATTAATGATGTTTATGATTCACACTGGAATTCAATGTGCAATTTAATGTGAATATAAAGTACTAATAAAATACTGTAGCATATTTAGTTTTCAAACGTTAGGCTTACAATGTTTTAAATAGACTACTGTTATTTAGTGTTCAGTGTTTATTCCCAAGCTACAGATAAAATGATTAAAACTAGTGTAGGAGTTAAGCGTTCACAGTTTGCTAGGTGTGATGGATTAAATTAGTGGTTTTTTTATTTGGGAACTCGGAACTGTTATACATATTTTTATGGAAGCCAGCAATGAAGATGTGCAATTTGTTTGTAGAGTTTGCAAGTTGGAGAAAGTATAAACTGAGGAAATGGCAGCAGGATTTAAAGGAGTACTTATGCTTTTACTGGCAAGGGATACATCAGCTAACAATGATTACGATGAAGTTTTAAACAGTATTATTAAGACTAAAAGTAATGGATTTAACTGTAATGAGCATGTTCTATTCAGTAAAAAATTCAGCCCCTGGCTTATGGAGATGAGGAACTATTGGAGGGAAGGAAAACAAAATGGACAGAGAAGGATGTAAATGATAAACTTGAGGAGGTTATAGTATATGGCGATTCTTTGACATGGCATGTGGATAGGATAGTTTTGGGGATAAATAGGGATAAAATAATTATATTATGTTACCCAAGGGCGCGGGTACAGAATATAACTGACAGAGCAAAATATATAATAAAGGGGTTAGCAATGATGAAGTTTTTATTGTGTACGTAGGCCTAATGATGTAGGGAAAGGTAAGTCAGAGGAGCTAATTGATAACTACAAAAGTTGATAAAGACATTTAAAGAATTAATTGAGGGGATGAAATTATATGTAAGTCACTAGGGCTGAATGCTAGGCTTAGATTTATATGTAAGGATTAGCAGATGACTAGTTGGACTTGTGGGATCAGTATAATGGTAGGAGGGAACTTTCTGGAATGGATGGTTTACGTTTAAATTAGGGTAGGGGCTGACTTGTTTGTAACTGCCATTAACTCAGCTGTAAGAGAAGTTTCAAACTAGGGCTAGACAATGTTTTGGGCCAGGATAAACTAAATGCAAAAAAAAAGATGTGGAGAAAAGTTTGTCTTAGGAACTATGTATAGAAGTAGTTCTATAGATGACTTTAGAGCGCTGGTAAGAACGGAGGATTTTGATATTATGGCTATAACTAAGATATGGTTAGACGCTTTTGATGACATAATGTTCTTTGAAATACTGGGTTATAGCTATGTTAATATGGATAGAGTACTAGAGAGAGAAAGAGGAATGAATTTACATGTAAAATATGAGTTACATCCTCTTGAAATTGATAATATGAACGCTAATAGCAAGGAGATTGAATCCATTTGGGTTTCTATTAATGTATATAAAGGGAGAAGCTTTTAGTGGGAATCTGTTACAGACCACTAGATGATACTGATGGAATTAATGAATTTACAGTGAGATTAAGATTTCAGCTATTAATGAGGTCATAATTATGGGTGATTTTAATTTCAGGCATATAGATTGGGAAATGTTAGAGTAAAATCATGATAGAGAAAGGGTTTTCGAAACTGTTGAAGATGGTTTTCTTCAGCAATTGGTCAAGGAACCTACTAGAAACAGTGCTATTTTAGATTTATTGTTAACTTCTAGTATAGAAATGCTTGAGAGGGTGGAAGTTGGAACACCTGGGTGCAAGTGATCTTTACTGTATTAGGTTCTTTGTTTTGCTGTATATGGAGATCAAATTTGGTTACAAATTTCAGAAAAGCAAATTTTGAAGAGATACGACAAGAATTATCTGTTGTGAACTGAGTAACTGAATTATTTAGAGACAGTAATGAAATGTGGAAAATTATTAAAGATAATGTTTTAAATATTCAGAATAAACATATTCCTTATAGAAAGAATAGGGTGGCTGCAAGTAATAAACCAGGTCTGCTCACAAAAGGTATAAGAGATAAAATTAAAGAAAAGCATCACAAATTTAAGAAAAGTAAGTTGACTGGTATGACTGCAAATTTAGAAGATTATAGACAATCAAGAACATTGGTCAAGCAGAAAATTCAGACATCAAAAAAGATGCACGGATAAAGGTTGGCTGAAAATTTAAAAATTAAACTAAGGGTTTCTTTAAATACATTAAGAATAAACAAAATGTTAGGATGGGGGGTAGGACCTTTAACAGATGATAAAGGAAGGCACGTATCTGATAATTATGAGATGGTTGTATTATTCGAATATGCTTTTTCTTCAGTTTTTACTAATAAAAATTTAAGCAATATTCCTCATTTTGAACAGTTGATAGATGGAAACAAGATGATTGCATTAATTCTGAGTTTGTTAAGAAAAAATTGGGAAGTTTAAAGAACGAAGAGATTCCTGGACCCAATAATATTTCACCAGAGGTTTTGAAGGATGTTAAAAATTGGATATGTGAGCCACTTGCTACTATTTTTTGTAAGTATTTGAATAGTAGATAGGTGCTAGAGTATTGAAAGTTTACTAATGTTACTTCTCTTTTTAAAGGAGGTGATAAAAACTGTCCCAGTAATTATAGGCATATTAGTCTTATGTCAATTGTGGGAAACGTTCTGGAAAGTCTGATAAAAGATGCTTTGCAAAGCCATTTCACAAAGTTAAGAATTTTATTGAATAGTCATCATGGTTTAACGAAGGAAAAAGTTTGCCTTATAAATCTTTTGACATTGTTTGAAAGGATACTTCTTGTGTAGATGAGGATAAGGGTGTAAATCACGTGTATCTGGATTTTAAGAAAACATTTGACAAGGTGCCACATAAAAGGCTTGTAAAAATGTATCTCTGCAGGTGTGGGGGATAAGTTAGCTAATCGGATATAAGAGTGGCTGGATGGAAGAAAGCAGAGGATTGTTTTATAAATGTAGTTCATTCAAACTGGATTAATGTTACAAGTGGGGTACCTCAGGGCTCAGTCTTAGGACCTTTGCTCTCTTTGATTTACATCAATGACACAGATGAGAGAATGGCCAATAAATTACATACATTTGCTGATGATATTAAGGCCTTGGGTGCAGCTGACTGTGAGGATGCTGCTGCTGTTTTACAAAAGGACTTATATCATTTAGCGAGTTGGTCGAATAAATGACAAATGGGTTTTAATTATATTAAATGCAAGGTGGTGTATGTGAGTTATCATAATTTGAATTATAAATATAAGTTGGATGGGAATAACCTTAACAGTATTATGAAAGAAAGGGATCTTGGTGCCCCGATTGATCAGTCTCTTAAGCCATCCAAGCAGTGTGCTTTTGCTAGTGGTAGGGCAAATAGGATTTTAGGTTATATCTACACAAATATTGAATATAAGTTTAAAGAGGTTATAATTTCATTGCATAGGTTACTGGTTAGGCCACATTTGGAGTATTGTGTTCAGTCTTGGGCTCCTTACCTTAGGAAAGACATTGGATTATTGGAAAGTGTTCAGAGGAGAGTTACTAGAATGGTGCCTGGGATGGAGGGGTTGTCATACGAGGAGAGGATGCAATCTTTCAAATTGTTTGCTCTTGAAAAAAGAAGAGTTAGAGGGGATCTAATTGAATTGTTTAAGATTGTTATGGAGATTGATAGTGTTGATGCATAATCTTTTTCATACTTAATTGTGAGAATGGTAGGACTAGTGGACAAGATTTAAATTTTGGCAGGGTAGGAGCCATCTTCAGCTGAGACAATTTTATTCTTCTAACAGGGTGGTTGGCCTTTGGGATGGGTTGCCTGTCGTGGAGGCAATACATTTAAGTGATATTAAGAGAAAGCTTGATAACTATATGAATGATAAGAGCTGGCTTTGAGCTATTTTTTAAAAATAGTTTTAGTTTAGTTTAGAGGATACGACAGCCTATTTAGAGCAATAGGTCCCTTGTTGTCCCTAAACATTATGTTGTTATTATAACCGCTTTAGACTTGTATTCAATATTTCTGTTGATACAACTTAAAATCCTATTTACTCTGCCACTAGGAACAGTATATTACTTGGTTGGCTTTAGTGAATGATCAACGAGAATACAAGGATCATTTTCTTCCATAATAATGTTAAGGTTATTCACATCAAAATTATGGTCGTAATGCAGCTTGTTATGTCCCACATGTTTTCAAATTATGCCCTATTTCTTCATAAAGTTGTTAGATGCTTTATCCGTGGGAGTGTTGACATATATACTATGTAAATAATCTAAATGCTCATTAATGCTCTTTCCTACCCATAACATGTTAATTGTTGTTAATAGTTCATTTTGTTAATTATATTGTATTATTGATTAGGTTTTTTAACCTTATTTACTTTGAATTTCTCTTTTTTATTCCATTTATACAAAACTTTACTGAATGGTGTACTAAATATTTGCTTAGTGTTTCCAATTAACGTATGGACACACCCTGTCTAGGACCTTTACTCATTAGAACTCGTAGATCTTCATTTGTCACAATATTAAGATTACCTGTGAGTACGTGATAGATCGGAGAATAAATGTAAGGGGATGAATATTTATTTAGAGGGTAAAATGTTGTGTAACTGTTAAAAGGTTATGTTAATTCACACTTTGCGATAAAGATGTTACTGTCAATGACCCCCTTGCAAGAAAAGCTAATAGTCGGGTATTTAATTTTGCAAGGATTGGGTAATAAGTGTCGTATAGAACTGATACTTTATACCATATAATTTATTGGACTATACGAATTATATGAGAACATTTTGCAACAAAGTGTACTATTTCTGTTAATTAATACATATGTTTTAGCTTATTTTTATTGGCTGTGTTTTCAAATAATTTATACATGTATAGGCTATTCACCGATTTCTGTATTATTTGTCTAGATATCTATGTAATCTCTCTATCATACTCATATTCATAATATTTGAAAGAAAACTTAGTAGAACCAATGATTTAAAATTTACCAAGATAAAGCAAAAAAACTGGAAATGAATGTACGTGGATAAAATTATATTAATTTCATGTGGTTTCTAATCGGCTTTTTTTCAGTTGAACATTGGTATATGATAATAACTAATTGTATGATATATTATAAAAATTATGAAGGCAACATACCTGAGTACGTAATGGATTGTTTCCGCTGTATTTACTACAAGGCAAAAAAACTAAGAAATTTTCAAAGAGGAATGAATACTATATGCAACAACGGTTGTATAAATGAAGGAGCCAGTTCGGCTAGCGTAATCATACCTAATCCCACTAAGGTTAATGTGCTGAAGAAAAGGAAAACAACTAGACGTTTTAATGTGAGTGCGTAAGAGTAATCAATCTTCTATCCGTTTAATTTGGAACGACTTGATAATAAATCCCAACATTTAGAATTAAATCCATTACACAGGACTTTAATCAAAGTTCAGGAATGCAAGCCAACAGGGAACTCCATGCTGATATGATTTATGGACAATTTTCACCCTTAATCATTTCACAAAAGCCGTGAATATAAGATACGTACTTGCTGCTGCCTTCGGTGCCAAAAGTACAGTATAGAACTATGAAAAACGATCAAATCGGGTAGTGAATACTGCTTCTCCTTGTTTTGAAAAGCTAAATCTGAGTTTGAGAGCAGTTTGGAAAATATAATTTCGTGTAAACATTGAATAGTTGTGAGATGTGGGCTTGTTTTAGCTAGGTTTTAAGCGATCCTTTGGTAAAATTTAAGAGAAAGTTGTTTTGAACTATAATATTCTAGACAATGTTACACTACTTTTATTGATAGAATTACGAGGGAGAAACATGCCTATTTTAACATATATATCGTGCTATATATATCGTTTCTAGCCCATTATTCAGAGAAATAACGCTCACAATCTGCTTTGAGCATGTCAAAATCATTAGTTGAAGTGCAAATAAAATTTTGTACCGTTTCTTGAAAAATTGAAAGGACATACCCGGAAATCTCATTACACTTGAAGTTGCTGTACAAAATAAGTGGTGGTTTATTCCAACAGATGTGTTGCAAAGGTTAATAATATAATTTAAGCTCTAACATCAAAGATGTTCCTATTACCGTGGGGCCAAAGGTAAGAGACACGAGACCTCTCGTCTCAAAATGGGCTGTCTTTGTACTTTTGGTAGTATAATGCATTCTATCCAGCCTGTTCAACCGTATACGTTTTATTTTAATTATATAATTGTTTTAGGAAATATTTATCTTGGTGTAATTAACACTGTATTACTGAATTTGCTTATGGTACCACATTTGCTTTATATTTTGGATGGAGTGGAAAGCATTTTGCTCGTGCCCGTCTGAGCATCTTAAAGTTTTCCAAATAAGCATTTCTTTTTCTATCCTTATAGATTAATATTTAGTATAGATAATCTTGGAACCCCGTTATAACGCGATAGTTGGGTTTCACGTAATGAGATTGTGTTGAATACGGGGTCGCATTATTTCGGTGTACCCACAAATGGTCACATTCCATATCCTTTGTATTATTATTCGGTACATTATTATTATTATCATTCATTTGAAAGCTTCAGATACCTAAACTATTGCCCAGTTCTTGTTACACATATCTTCTACTATAACATCTTTTTATCTTATATCCGAACCGTTTTAAGAACAAGAAAAACATAAACTACGGTATGTCAAAATCATCTGTTGACATGGTTAAATGCAGTACATTTATTGTATTGCGCGAACGAACACGTGGTGCGTGCAAATAAAATGCTGAACATTTCTAATATTTCATAAGTCCAACTTTAAAGAATAGAAATCAAGCTCACAAGGAGTTTGCTGTTTGTCACTTTTAATTTCATCTAGAACAAACAGTTTGACGGTAAATGACTTGTGTTTACGTGAGGATTTATCCATCATGTACAATAAAAAATTAATTAAATCGTGAAAGCCAAAGGCTACACACAGCTTTAAGGATAATTACCTTGAAATGCCAGAAAAAATAACCTGTGGTGGAATCGCTTGTCTTTTCAGCTCTTATATACTGGGCTGCCATCTAGGAAGAAGCATGCTTTGGTCATGTGACTAAAAAGGTTTCTCACAAAAACAAATGCGACAAGGACAATTCTTTTAATGAAAAATCGGCAAAATAGTTGACTTAAAATGCAAAATCTAATTGAAAATTTTCAAAACTCTCAAATTTAGCGATAGAAAATTGGAAGTTAAACAATGACCGTGTTATATCCGAACTCACGTTATATCGGGGAGCGTTTTAACGGGGTTCTACTGTGTATTAAATAACAAATTCATAAGAACCGTTAGATGTATCTTTATACAAAAATTGTACATAACACCAAGATCAGAGTTGCCTGATTTAAAAAGGTAATTAAACATGATTTCAAATGAATTCAAAGACACACGTTAAGAATACAATCTTTAAAAACATTTGTGATAGTACTGGTTCTATTTATATAAAATAATATTAATATAGACTATTACTAGAAAGTTTTACACATCTGGTTTTCATTTCACTAGAATATTTAGGTTTGTTTATTTAGAATTTTGCGCAAAATTATACTACTTGCGCTAGCCATCCCTAATTTAGTAGTAATAGACTACAGGAAAAGCAGCCAACTCTTTTAGCAATGAATAGTGGATTAACCGTCAACTTATAACACCCCCACGACTAGAAGGGCAAGCATGTTCGGTGACGGAGATTCGAACCCGCGACCCACAAAGTGCGAGTCGAGTGCCCTAACCACCAGGCTATACCAGGCACTAGGGCTAAGTTAGCCTCCTCCTAAATGTCAATCAAATATACACCATTATTTCAAATGCAACTGTGTTGTACTAACTTTTTTTTTGTTTTTACATCTTAAAATTAATCTACAACACATATAAATTCCTACACTGTTAACAATTCGTCTTCATTCTTCAAACATCAGTGATTCACTGCCAGCTAGATTTGAGCATTCCTCTGGTCATTGCGGTTATGACTTATCTGTATGTAACTCTTTACTTAAGAATATCACGATGTAAGCGGTGTATTTAGATAAATTATGCTTTACATAAATACAATCGTGATAATTCCTACTATGGTCAAAACAATTCAATGTGAAAACAATTGTTTTATAAGTGCAACAAGTTGCCAAAAATATCGTATTGGTCCTTTATCGTCCTGTTTTTCGAGAAACTCTGGAAAAACAATTTATTTTTAACAGCCGGATTATAAATATCTTACCTATTTTAAAGTTCTAATGGATTTAAAATCAGGAAACTGTGTACACTACTTACCTAACGAATATTGAATACATTCAGTATCGATTTCTTTTCATCAATAACAAGATCTTTGTCATGTGCGTTTTTCAGGAGAACATGAAAATAGCGAAAATGTCATTATATAGACACGTTTATTAACAAATTTCTCTGTTTCTCGTTGAGACTAACAGAGCATCGTTTTAACGAAGACGAAGCCAATACATATCAAATGTAACCATTATTATTTGCATCACAGATTATGTAAAGAAGGCATTTTCTCTCAAATGAGGACCGTAATTTAAATACGATAATATTTGCTTAGTGACAACATCAATGAGATATGAAATGAGAGAGACAGATTAAATTAAGAAGGTTGGTGAAAGTACTCCTACCACCACGTCTTTGGCTGCTACCTCTTCTACAAAATCACTCTGACCATCTCACAGTATTATACCATGTTTTAAGTATATGCATATTCAGTTCTTAAAGCTTAAACAAAATTTTTGGTGAAGTAACAATTGATACTGTAATAATATGTTATGTTATAAGTAAGTTGTGTGAAAGTTAGGATTTTTGTGTTATCTATCACAACATTCACCCCAAAGATGTTTTTAAGTTCATAACCCAGGACAAATAACGGGTACGTCAGCTTGTTAATACATAAAACTCAAAAGAGTAGTATAATATTACCATCTGACTGTAATATATCAAAATAATAAGTTTACATTTATCTCAAATGATCCCCAGTGAGTGTCTAAATTTGTTTCCATTCCCGCGGTTGGCAGATGAAAGGTATTTGATTGTGTAGCTTTGTATTTAATAACAAAACAAATAAACAATATCATAAAGGATCATATTAAAAACTTGTGAAAGATTGTGGATTTACTTCGAAATTATAATCTTTGATAAATAATGCAATATTAAAATTGTAGGAAAACAATGTGTGATTTGATATGATGTTTTTTTTCTGTTTTTTGTTGTTGTTAATATATGATATGCCTTGAATATTTGATACTACGCATAGTAAAAAAAAGTGTCAGTGCTGCTCTTTTGAACATAGTTACTTATGAAAACCTGTGATTATGTTCTTGTACATTTTGACTTAACCGTTACTGAAATAACGTTTCTCCACGTCATTACATCACTCCCAGCAGCTTGAACTATCAGAACAGCACAGATGCCTTATCTGGTTTTATTCCACCGTAAGTACATAAACGAATTAAGCAAGACTCATCAGGCCACGTCACACGTCATTTATGGACTCACAGTTTGCACTATAAGCACCACTCAAGCAGTGCTTTCTTGTTTGCATCTGAGATAAGCTTTTTGCGATTGATTGTCGGCTGCCATATAACAGTTGTTATAATGACATTCGAGTACTTACTACTATTAAAGAAATTGGGCAAATGGAACACAGCCTCAAGTTTGTTGCACTTAACAAAACTGTCCACTCATATTTATTTCAGTGAGTTATCAGAAACAGTTCTTTCCAATAGCCTGGTTATTAGACCCTTAAAATAGAACAAAGCGTGAAAGTGTGTACTAATAAAGTTTTTCGCTAAAATTAGTCCTTCAATATGTCCTGTTCAAGATTTTGACAGATGCCCAGTTGGCATAATAGAGCATTCTAAGTTCAAAAAAGCCTTTTCTACTAGAGAAATAAAAAAAAGCCTGCTCTCTTTAAGAAGACGCATATTTGGTCCATTGAGATATATTCTCAAAGATCCAATCACATAGTTTTGTTGCAAAGGTAATCCGAGTGTATAAAATTATAAATCTGGTTTCAGTAGTGCTGATGTGCAGACTTAAATTAAAGTAGGTCAAACCTTTCAGCACAGGATCGGTCCCTAGGACCGACCTCATAACAATTTTGTGCTTGTTATAGTTTTCATGCTATAACGTTGAATTAGTAAGCGAATGTTAATGAAATTTGCCAGAATATCAGTAAACATTACAATGCTTTCATATGCAAAATATAATTTTTTAAATTAAGTCTTAAGGTTTATAAAGCAATGTTTTTCTCATGTCTATTTTTTCTTTTCGCATGTTACCTATCTATCATGCAAATCAATATTCATTTTAAGATTGAAAAACTTTTATGCATCAAAAAATTTTGAAATTTCACATTCGAAATCTTTATAATGTCGAGATAGTATCAAATGTTTTTTAAGAAAAAACTTTATATTTTATCTGTTATTTTCAGTAATTAATCTCTGTAAGGGTTTGGTAGAATTGACGGATCTCGCAACCACCATGAAAAATTAGGAAATAAATAGAAATTATGTCTCTTTCATTCTAGAATGAACACAAATGTTTAGACTAAATAGCTTAAATCTCATAACATTATACATTTATATATATTTATTATTTTTATGATATTGACCTTTCAGCTATGCCTGGCTAATACTACAGAAGCTACAATGTTACCGTGTTAAATAATATAAAACTGACCTTTGGTCTGTGCAAAGTAACCTGTCTTGGCTGTGTTTTAGTAGACTAGTATTTTGTAAAATACAGTCACATTTCAATTATTATACATTATATATGAAATTTTGAAATAAGTTCTTGAACATCTTTTTCCTAAAACATAGAACAGTAAATAAAGAAGTAAAGCAAACAATTATCTCTTCTAGTTACGACATTTGTACTTGGTTGCTGCTTTACTTAGGTTGCTAAGCCTTTAGAAATTTTGCACATAGAGAATATGAAACAAAATATTTTTTTTTAGGTTTTATATATATATTTGAATAACTAAAAAAATCACAAATTACTACATTAATACAATAGAATTCCACTATAATTTATAAAACTTAGTAACTAAGATGTATTTAGTCTAAAAAGATATGAAATTTCTAGCAGACTAAAGACACACCCTACTTCGTTGAAATATTGGTTCAAAAGCAAGAAATGGCCCCAAGTCCGTTACAGTGGCTGAGCAAATCACTAAGGGGACATTCTGAGCTTCCAATTGGTTATTCATGTCATATATAGAAGTAAGTGTAAAAAGGGAGCGTTTCCAAAAATGGAAAGAGGTGGGTAGGGTGCCACTGTGTTTGATTTATTACATGAGAAATATCTTAGCAAAAGATAAGAGGCTCTTATTTTATATTCTAGCTTGTCAATATCGGTAATTTGAGTTTCTAATTCGTTCGAAACTATAGACTTAATATTTTGACTTCACAAGCATCTAATTTGAACCATTTCTGCATTCAACATACCAGGTGACACACAAAAATCGATGTTTATTTGTTTTTTAATAGTTTCTTTTAAATTAAGAAATTGAGTAATATATAGTACTAAAATTTGAATTATCATCTACAGTTAATTCAATATGACAAAAACACTGTCCAGCTACTTCTTTAAATTTCAAATGACTGGTACACTTATTATTGATAGAAAAGCGGAGATAAAGATATTTATTGCACCTAGTATTGAGCAGAAATACATTCTTCAAATAGAACTGTAAACAAATATTAGTAAAAGATCCAAAACTGACAATAAAATTTCACAATACATGTGTCTAAACTATGAATCAAAGTCGCACATTCAACAGGATTGAAACATGCTTTATGTCAGGGATATCATGTAATGGGCAATGCCCTTAGGGCTAGTCATTGGAGTTTCGACTTTACTGCCAATTACACCAAATTTTTGTAATTGAAAAATGCAGTGGTGAGTGGAGCTCATAAGTCACTAACTAGAGGAGATTTATGGTTAGACTAAAGAAATTGATTCTGAAACTGAAGTTTCATAAAATACATCAATTTTATTTGAGTTCTTACAACGACATACACTTTTTTAATAACAACAGTTAAACCCTTAATGATCCATTAATTCTTAACAATCCAGCTTTCAAATTAATCAATATCGACAACATGGTTCACATAGGAGATATTCAAATCTATCACACACGTTAAAATTGTTCATATCAATTTCTTTACTATTTTATCCCAAACTACATTGATTGGACAATAGAAGTAGCAATCTTACTTACATCAAAGTTGAGGAAGTGTATCATTGCAAATCAGATACCTTCATCATGGATAGAAATTCCCAAACTGGAGAATTCTGTTTTGAGCTGGAGAACTCTTGATTCGTCCTGGAGAACTGTTGTCAGCCATGGAAGAACATGGGACGATATTTTCTCTATATTCTTACGAGTTTCCAAGAAGAATACTTAACTACCCACAAGTAATTCTGACACCTCATTGGTTAATTTCTGCAACTCGTTGGACGTTTTTGAAACGAGAAACAAAACTCTCAAGTAATTGGCTACTGTGATGGTGAGTGATTTTCTTCTCACTTATACTACTACTCCAGTCTGTAGCAACGAATCTTACATCAATGTGTCGATTTTAGATGCTATCATAAACTTTTAAGAAGGTGAGTGCTTTGGTTGCCTTCTCATTTACGCTAATTATGCTTCGCTTAGTTCTTGACCTAATTTCGTAATACAGGCGTCCTTACTTACGCCATTTCTTCGTGTACGTGTTCCACACCCAGAAACTTAAATGTCTCTACTTTCCTTCTTAATACTGAAGCAATTGTAAAAATTACACAATAATACCCAATTGCTTCACTCCTCTCCTTGTAAAAAATTTCCACCAGCTAGTTTTGCTGTTTCTAACTCTCTCTTCATCAATCAATGTTTACAATAACACTTCTTACTAATCCTCGTATTAACACTTAACAATCAATACTGTAATGTTATTTGGATACAACATTTAACTAACTAATATACTAGGAATAATATTATATTAAACCACATTAATACATCAGATTAATAAACTACAATAATATTCATATCTAATATCAACGTAATATAACTTCAATATACAAAATAAGATATAATATTTAAAACTGATTAATATACCAACATGATAATCAGATTATAAGTTCAGAATGCTAATACACAATAAGATAAATACAATAATCATACACGGTATTCTAAACATAGTCTATTAGTCTTCTCCTCTTAGAACTGTGCTTGGAAATGTCTAAAGGTTTGCCATTCACAATTGATGACCCATTCGTATAGAGCACCGGTATTCCATTTTGTGCAATGTTCATGCAGATGTTGATGACATTCACACCACACTCGTTCATGATACTCTAACTGTTATAGGGTGGACACCCGTAGTCTTCTAGTCAAAATTCGGGCTTTTTTCCTTCCCTTTGGTATAGATCCTCGAGTATTGTCGGTGAATGTCCTGGCATAGCTCCATTAAATTCTGGATAGAATGGTCACCATCTGACCAAGAGACACCATGAAGATAATTAGTGCACCAATT
The DNA here is from genome assembly GCF_000517525.1 of Limulus polyphemus. NCBI lineage: Eukaryota > Metazoa > Arthropoda > Merostomata > Xiphosura > Limulidae > Limulus > Limulus polyphemus. The sequence continues at coordinate 411,013 of NW_013665889.1, forward strand.
TACATGTGGAGAATCTTCTTCATTCAGCATGTAATTGGGATACAGTGCATGGAAGTAGTAAGTGTCAGTCTCTCCTGTATAGCCATCCTTTATGGCAAGCTCTTTAATTAAATAATGTCCAGTCACCCTAAAACATCCAATTTCAATAATGGTTGACTTCATTCTTCTTTTCCTGCAAGCACAGTGTATAGTTAATATCTGGTTCTTATTTACACTATCACTCCAGAATACGATCTCATTTCACCACTTTTATAAATTAACTCGTCCACGATGCTTTCGGACTGTGTTTGGTCACGCACTTAACCAACACACTTACTCGCGCACATCACTCTTGTCATATGTTATTGACACCTCCTTTCTGTCTATTGCTGTGCTAACAGTATCTTCTCTCAAGTTGTTGTCATCGACTGCTAAACTTTGCTGTCTCTCAAACTTTTACTATACCTACTAATTTTGGCTTTAAATTTTGTTTACTATATTGACTTAATAAACAGCTAACCTCATCAATTGGCTAAACCAATTTAATTTTGTGACCATCTATACAATCAGTCCTTATTAGATGGGGCTTAGTCATTCAGTTCGACTACTTCGACATTACCTGGTGTTGTCTTTATATTTCTTTTAGATGTATACGGCCCATCTAATGTCAATAACTTTATTAAAGCCAATTTGTCTCGTTAATATATAACATTGTGCTTACTAGTACTACTACTAAGCATAAGGTTACCAACACTGAATTAGACATTTTCCACTTGTCTAACCTGCAACTCGTAAACGATCTACATGCTGTTGTAATTTTTTAATACTTAATCCTGACTTTCTAGGAGGTAAATTTTGAGTTTCTTCTAATATGTTTGTTAATTCCTTAACATCTGCTTCTACATTTATACTCTGAATTAATGTGATTATTTCTTAGTTAATAATTCCTGTAATTGTGGGATTTTTACATTTAATTGAACTCCCACATATTTAGTTTCACTCCTAAAACTTGAGGGCAAGGTAATACCTTGCCATGAGCTGAACCATTTCTGGCCAATCTTAGGTAACCACTATATCTTAATTTAATTACTGTAGTCTGATAATCAAATTGATGTACATTTGATTTCGAGCATACTTCTGATAAAGTAAGTTCATCCTTTACATTAAATAACCATGTCCTTGGGGTCCTTGTCTTATAAAAATAAAATGGTTTTTGGAGAATGATTCTCTTTTCACACAGCTCAGCTATTCTATTCTTAATTCCTGCAAATATCACATGGCTACAACTTACAATGGGTACTGAATAAATTCCTGAATTAGGATCACAGACTCTGATAGGTCCCTCTGAACATCTTAACATATCTTCCTCTGTCATTTCTAGATAAGTATGCTGATCACTTGATACAGCAATGTGCGTTTTTTATTTTCTATAATTAAAGCAAAAGAGTGGTTTAAAGGTAATGGTAAAGGTATAATTCTATATAAACATCCTATCCATTGCTTTTAAGGGTATCTCTATAAACATCCTTAAAGTATCCCTGAATGCAGCTGTCATTACGTCAGCCCATGTATAATACATGTAAATCTGATCAATATGAGTAAGGATCACAAACTACAAATGTGGAGGTAATTTCCTTTCAATTTCATCTAACACTCTTTCTAAATTACTCAAGGGTAGAAAGTTTGAACTCGACTTTCTACCTGCAGCTACATACAATGCTTGTTCTAGCTTAGCTAACTCTGTCTTGCTACTTCCTACAGTAAAAGATAGTTGTTGTAGATTATTCTGAATCCTAGTATTAAAAACTAACATTTCAATTCCTGCTTTATGTAACTAAGATTTTGTCTGACTCTAATGTGTATCAATGCATTAGTAATATTCACTAAAGCTCTAGATACTTTCCTAATATCTTGGTCATGAAATTCAATTGTCTAGTTTAATGAATTCACTATAGTCGCATGTTGATTTATTAAATGGATAATTTCCTTAGATACCTGTTTCTGTCGCTCTACCTTCTCATTTAACTCGCGTAAGACGTCAGTGGTCGCACTTCCGAATTAAAATTTCAAAACACTTCCACCTATATTTATTAAACCTCGTTTCTGTCGAGTTCGGTCTGATATCGATACGTTATCTTTAATATTTTTTAATCCTAATAATAACTGACATATCTCGTCGTGATACTGTCTCACTAAAGTTGTATAATTTTCAATCAGTCCTTCTTGTAAGATTCTTGTTAACTGTAAGATAGTTGTTCCCTGATATTTCATGTGATGTAACGTCCTATCTTCTGAACTTCCTACATCAAAACTAACACGAGTATTCACGTCAAACGAATTCTCGAACATTACTAACTCTTTTTGTAAACGTAGTAATAACCAAACATACTGTGGAAATGGTATGCCTTCAACAATTATCCATTTATCTCCAGATAATATGAAATGACCATCTTCAACAAAATCTACACCAACCTTGTTTTCTACGGGAACAATACTTACGTTTTGTCCATTCCCGATTTTACCATCAGTAACATAAGAATCCTGGTAAACCTATAGATATATCTACTAATAATACACATAATTATAATATTTAGTACAATATATGCAATTATATATATAACCTATCCCATTCAACTTAATTACAACTTCATAAATAGCTTATCATGTTATTGAACTAATATTAACTGCATTTACGTCACTTCTAGGTTTGTGTACAATTACTTGAGGATTGAATCTTACTCCTTTCCTCCTAGTTGTAGGTGTCACTTCTGGTTGAGCTAATATAGGACCACGTGGTATAAGGCTATAGTCATAGGTCATTACATCAGCTTGTGTTGTCACTGAGGTTACTGGGGTACTACCTTCACTATCACTACTACTAAGTGGGATATTTTCTGTGGAACACTCTCATCCTTTTCTGACTTTGGAATTTCTGTTTCTGTCTCTAGTATTTCTACACCGTCATCAAAAACTAAATCAAACTCACCTTAGTTATTAGTCTCTTTAAGTACACTCTTGTCTTGATCCTGTTCCTTAGTTTCGTCTGCTACACACTCATATTGATAAGGTCTATAACCTTTTACTTTCTTTAACCTATTAACAGGTACCAGCTGTTTACCTTTCCCATAAATCTCCTGGATCTCAAAAATAACTGGACTTGTTTGCGTAGAGACTCTAAAAGGACATTGCCATAACTTTGCCAGTTTTTTAGTATTTTCTTTCTTAACAATCTGGGTGTATAACAATACTTTGTCCCCTAACTTTATGTCCCTAGTTTGTGCCTTCTTATTTACTTGTTTCTCTCTACTTTCAGCAGTTTTAGTTCAATATTCATTAGCTAACTCAAATGCTAACTGCATTTGCTGTAAAAAATTGCCTTGTAATCATAATCTACTGCATAATTACCTTTTATAGGAGCTAATATCTCCTGCATAGGTAGCATTATATCTCTACCATGTAACAGAAAGAATGGGCTATCCTGAGTAGACTCATTTTCAGCACTTCTATATGCCAATAGTAACAAGGGGATCTGCTCACCCCAAGTTTCTGATTTTTTCTTAGTATTGAGAGATAATATCTATCAACGTTCTATTAAACCTTTCTACTAAACCATTAGCAGCTGGGCGATAAGCTGTAATCTCACTTTTCCTTACACCTAGTAACTCGCAAATTTCCTTCATGAGCTTAGATATAAAGTTACTACCTCTATATGTCAGTAAATATTGTGATATGACATGTCTAGCTACTATGTTATTCACAAATGCCTTGGTGATTGTTTCTGTTTTCTGATCAGGTAAGCATATTGCCTAATGAAACCTTGTGAGGTAGTCTGCAACTACTAACACATATTTTTCTCTTGTGTAGGATGTGGGCAATGGGCCTAATATATCCATAGTTACTAACTGAAAAGGTGTCATTAGACTCAGCATTCTTTGTAAGGGAGCATTCTTAAAGTGTTGGCTCGTTTTTCACATTCTATGCACGAATCACAATAATCCATAATATCTTTCCTTATGTTTAGCTAAAAGAATCTTTTACTTATTCTTCTGTATGTTTTCGCAAAAGCTAGATGTGCTGCAAATGGCATGTGGTGATATGTTTCATAACTTTAGTTTTTAAGTTATGTGGTACAACTATTTGCAATGACCTGTTGTTATTGGCCTTTTTCCATAAGATGTCTGAATTTAACATGTATTCCGTATCTTTTCTCTGTAATACTTTATTCCGTAAGGCATTTAATAACTTATCTCTCTTCTGCTCACTGATCACATGATCTAAATCCCAAGTTACTTCTAACTCGTCTTCTTTTTGAGCCTTTACCTCTCTTATATTGTTAATTGTCTGTTTTTCTTCTGTTTCTCCATTTTCTGCTCTAATTCTACTCAGAGCATCAACATACAACGCTTTCTACCTGGTTTATGTATTATTTCAAAATCATAATCCTGTAATACTAATGACCATCTCGCCTACCATAGAAAAGGATCTTTTAGTATTATTAATCATCTTAATGGTGCATGATCTGTAATGATAATGAACTTCCTACCATACAGATAACAACAGAAAGTTTTAATTCCATGCACTACAGCTAAGCATTCCTGTTCTGTAACTGAATAATGTATCTTGGCTTTTCTTAATTGTCTACACTGATATGCTATAAGATGTTCTTTTCCATTTTCGTATAATTGTGATAATACTGCACCTATAGCATATCCCGAAGCATCTGTGCTTAGGATAAACTCTTTACTGAAATCCAGATAGCTTAAAATTGATGCTTTTAGTATAGCATCTCTTAATTTCTCAAATGTTTCCTGTCTTTTACCTGTCCACTGAAATTTTATTTCTTTCTTAGTTTGCTCAGTGAAAGGTTTTGCTACTAATGTAAAATGTGGTATAAACCTTCTATAAAATCTTACAAATCCTAAAAATGCATGAACGTCTTTTAATGTTTTTGGCACTAGATAATTCTTACAAATCTCTAACTCTTTAGGGCCAGGTTTTACATGCTGTTATCAAGTGACCTAAGTATTCTACTTTTTTTTCTCCAAAACTGACATTTACTTGGTTTAAGCTTTAAGTTTGCTTTCCATAAACTATCAAGGACATGGCGTAACCTTTCTAACTGTTCTTTAAAACTTGCAGTGAACACTATGACATCATCTAAATAACAAAAACATTATGAGTCTTGCAATCCTGATAATACAACATCCATCAATCTCTGGAATGTTGAAGGAGCATTGCATAAGCCATAAGGCATTCTATTAAACTGATATTTACCTGAAGGTAATATAAAAGCAGTTTTAGCTTTATCTTTTTCATCTCTACCTGTCAAGTACCTGATGATGACAAAACCTTGTCGAAACGTTGTAAATTTGCTGTTATGTTAAATTTATATTAAAGTTTTTATTCATTACACATTTAAGCCATTTCCAGCCATTATATATCCATGTACTCATCTACCAATGTTATCAAATCTTGTTTATGTCTCTTTTCTGCATTTCCTTAGATAGAATCCAAATCTATCTTACTTCGTTGTGCCTGTTTCTTAACATTTTGAACATTATGCTGTCCTACTGCAGCTAACTGTACTCTACTACTAGCCTTACCTACCACTATATCCTTATGTAGTATTACTCTTTCTTCATTTACATTTAACACTTTTATAAGCACTGTATCTCTCTCCGACACTTTACTAATACCAGCAGCTATATAAACTCCCACTTCTTCTATCTCAACAGGTTCAACTAATTATTCTTCATTATACTTAAAGTCATTTACCTTAGCTTCAACTATAAATTGACTTCTTGTGTGTACTTCAGTTACTTTAACTAATCTTACAGGTACTATTTCTTTCAAACACTCCTGTTGGGATGTTCTGTTGCTTATGTTAGGCATAAGTGTAAAGTCATGTGAGGGGTTTGAATTACTGCTTACCTGTTTAAAAGTCTTATTTGCTAACTTATTCTGCCTTACTTTACTGTTACTTACTTTAGTCTTTGTTTTCTTACTACTACTATCACTATCACTTCTGATGTGCTTGGAGTTTTTCTATTCATTCTTACTTACGGAATTTCTTTTTAAACACTTATTATTCTTACTTCTCCAACTTTGTCATGTATTGCTACACTTTGGAAGATCAGTGCTTTTGTCTTTTGACTGTTGATCCTTAGCCTTGTTTATGCTAGTGTCTGACTACTTGCTTTAGTTAGTGGGAAGGTATCATTTGTCATAAGTCTGAAGATTCAAGTCCTTCAAGCTTAAGATCTCCATTTCTACCCGCAGCATACTCGAAGTAAGATATATTTCAGTGTCATAAGCCTTTAAGAAATCTTGCTCTATAATACCACCTGTTTCTAAGTCTATGTGCTTACAGATATAAAATGATTGTTCTATCTTTAACTCTCCTACTTTGATGTGTACACTATATTTACCTAGTATTTTAATGGGATGTCCTATTATAGAAGTTAAAATACTTTTAGAAACCTCTTTCCAAGCATCATTTAACAATGTCATTTAACATAGTAGTGGTGAAGATCGAGTGCCTGTGTCAACCAATAACGACATACTATGCCTTCTATTTCTACTACAACTACTGGTGACAATTTATTAACACTATGAACACTCAATCTCTTATTTCAAACTGCTGGAGCTACCTCTACTTTCACTCATAATCAGATTTTAAATTATCTTGTATTATTAATTTGTTTGGGTGCATGTAAGCTCTGTGCAATCTTTTTCCTAAATCCTGCAACTTATGTCCAAATACTTAGACAAATTTGCCTCGTTGCTGAGTTGTGTATTTCTGTTAAAATCACATTTGGTGTTTTTCACTTTCTATGTTCCTCTACTAACCTGCATATTAAATACTGAAAATCTGTGGTTTTATGTAGGTCACTATAAGCCCTAATATAACGTTTTACTTTTCCTGTTGTTCTTAATCTTAAAATGTCTGCATTTTGGGCATCAGTCTAACCTGATATTCTGGCAGCTTCATTTAAAGCATTTATAAAGCCCTCGACATCTTCATCGAGTCTACCATGATACAACAGTATAGCACTCATTAAATGTGTATCATTGTGTGGACCTACTTGTGCGGGCTGCTCTGCCACAGCTTCATGGTTAGCATAAGCTCTTCTATCACTTCTAGGGCATGCACCACCCTCTCCCCTCTTCTGTAGTCATAGTTACTTACTACTTATTTTTAAATTACATTACTTATAGTAATTTCGGCTGACTTTATTACCTTTACTCTAACCAATCTGTCATTAGTTACTCCAAAGATCCTCAAAGACTGCACCAGTTGTAATAACCAGTGCCCTTAGGGTTAGTAATTGGAGCTCACAAGTCACTAACTAGAGGAGATTTATGGTTAGACTAAAGAAATTGATTCTGAAACTGAGGTTTAATAAAATACATCAATTTTATTTGAGTTCTTTCAACGACATTCACTTTTTAATAACAACAATTAAACTCTTAATAATCCATTAACTCTTAACAATCCAACTTTCAAGTTAATCAATATCAACAACATGATTCACATAGGAGATATTCAAATCTATCACACACATTAAAATTTTTCATATCAATTGCTTTAATATTTTATCCTAAACTGCATTGATCGAACAAGAGAAATAGCAATCTTACCTACATCAAAGTTGAGGAAGTGTATTGTTGCCAATTGGATACCTTCATCATGGATAATAATTCCAAAACTGGAGAACTCTTGTTTTATCCTGGAGAACTATTGTCAGTCCTGGGAAAACGTGTTACCCCTGGAGAAATGACTTTTCTGTTCCAGATATGAGTTTTTATATGACATTTTCTCTATATTCTTACGAGTTTCTAAGTCATATACCTAACTACCCACAAGTAGTTCTGCCACTTCATTGGTTAATTTATGCAACCTATTGGGCATTTCCAAAACAAGAACCAAAACTCTCAAATAATTAGTTACTGTGATGGTGAGTTCTTCAGTTGCCTTTTCACTTTAATACTACTACTGTATTTTTAGCAACGAATCCAAACGAAGCCAAACATATTGAAACCTGTTGTTCAGTGCAGAGCAGTAAAGCAGCATAAATTATAAATTTGTAGCGTAGAGTTGATTTTATTCTGTCTTTTTTTATGATAAATATTATATTTTGTTCAGTCTCTTTACTTGATAGACAAACACAAAACGGTGGGTTACTAAGTTATTGTGGCTGTAGCAATCGAATATCACTTGTTGTCCATCACTTCATTCAAGTTATTAGTTAGCTACTTTTCTATTACTAGCTACTAACATTTCAAATGAGGCCTTTTTGATAGCCTTCTTGTTGTCATCTCGTTTTTGCATATCTTGCTGCCAACCTTCAGCAGAAGAAACATTCTTTTTACAAGTCATTGTTTGGAATACTACCTGGCTTGCTTCCTATTCAGCACTGTTGATTCCATGGTAACATGCCAGAAACCATTCTACTATAAGCGTCTTCTGGTGCATGAAGTAATTAATGCAATCTGGTGCACAAATTTAGAACAATCATGCACCCCTTTTTTTACATTGGGAGTCTTTAACAGCCATTTTTTCTTAATTTCTAGCTTTAGACTTTTTCTTGCAAAATGGAAATTCTCACAGACGGGACACTTCCAGGCAATTTAAAAGTAATACATTTTTTCTCCCTTCTACTGTTGCTGCTGAAGGGAGCATAACAGATGGACACAACTCATTTATATGTATAAAAATTTCAATATCTTAACAAACGTTCTCTAATATCGTGCATGGACACCTATGACATCATACTATGTTATTCAGTTGGTAAAATCTTATTAAATATTCTACATAGTAAAATTCGCATTTCTACTCATAGCACTACTATAAAAATAATGTTTGTTTCTTGTCTGCTATATTGGTACTATATGTAAAATGTTTACATTCTTACCATCAAATTTAACCCGATGACTACCG
>NW_013665889.1:420845-422810 GCF_000517525.1 Limulus polyphemus
ATGTGCTTTCCTTATCATCCTATGATTTGTCAAATGGGAGATACAGCTATTGGAATAGTTGGTACTGAAATTGACGCTTTCGACGAGGATTGGCTAAAAGTTTTACAACTGAGGTTTAACACGCCCAGACGCAGTTTTATAAAGAAAACAGACTAGAAAAAGGTTTAGATACCAATCATAGATGGTAGAACCGGTGCTGAGGTGAAAGGAAATATCTTAAAAAATTTTTTGAAAAAAACATTTCTTCGTAGAGGGCGCTTATTTACAGTCTAAAACGTATTTTAGGAATTTTTTCATTAAATTCCTATTTAAACTTCATTAAAGAATACAATTTTGTACAAATAATTGAATGTTATGCTACTATTTATAAAAATAAAATCAGAAATCCATTAAAAGATAAGTTCTCTATCATTTTTTCAATTCATAAATACACACTTGCATTGCCTACTAAGAAAGTTAGTACCAGTAGTCATCGGGTTAAAACAAATTTTAGTTTAACATTTGTTGATTTAGGTACATGACATACACTGTAGAAAGCAATGGTATAGTGTAGCCTAGAGTTGGTTTTAGTCTGTCTTTTGATTAATGATCAAAATAATCTTTTTTTCAGTATTTTTGGTAGATTATCAACACAAACTGGCCAATTATTACGCTTTTATGGTTGTAGCAGTAGAATACCGTTCGTTGTCAGTCACGTAAGTCGAATTATTAATTACCTACTCTTTTTTTTTCTGACTAGGTACTCATTACTGCTGCTAATTTCCTGCTGTCTTCAGGAAAAGTGTTTAACTGGGATTCGAGACTGGCTCTACTTGTTAGAAAGGCTAGTGTGCTATTCCTCAATCTAGAGTATCCTTTTCATTAAGCCTTGAATCCACTAGTTATTCGAATAGCTTCGAGAAGGGTAACCAGGTTTTATTGACTTCTAAGTTGGGTTGTCTTAGTGTTTTATTAGTTTTAGACCGCTTCTTTTATATTTTGTTTTCCTCGAGTGTAATTATTCTATATTTTAGTATCATTTCATTTTATTGTATGGTCTGCTCTTTTGTCGATTAAAATATAAACTATATTCACATGCTAAGAGCTCACTATACTTTGTAGATTCTATAGAAGCTACCACGATAATCTCACAAGACAGTTTAGCAGTTTCTATGTATCCAACCTATTTGCTAATATAATAACCCTCGAGACACTACAAGTACTTTGCCAACAGCTTGAAAATTATAACACTTTCAAGGAACACATCCACATGACAATCTGCCCGATAACTGAATTCGCAACCTACTTCATCAGTACTTAGTAACTTCATCATCGAATATTTCGAAGATAAGACTCTCAAAATAGCCGCTGTAAGACCCAGGAATTGGCTAAGATATGTTGATAATACATTAGTAATATGGACAAATGCTACTGACAAGAGTCAAATATGTAGAGTGTAATCACAGAGTGTTATTATACAGCATCTTGTGCAGTCGTAGCCATAATAAAAATTAGTTTATTGCATGAGTGTATCTCATATGTACAATTGGCAACCCTTATCAAACTGAGAGTTATTTATGATGGGTTTGATTTTTGTTGTTGTTTTCTAAGGAAATGAGCGTCTTAAGTTTTTTCTTATTTCTAATATCTTTAGAATTTTCATCCTTCCACTCCTTATTTTTGATTCCGATTGGTGTATTTTAAGTATGTAAATAGATCAGGAAGTAACATTTATTTCCAATTTGTAAACATTAAAATGGGGTTTTAAAATGTCACAGATGATGATGTAACACTCTTGTGCAAGTTGGAAAAATTGATCTTATATGCATTTAAGGATAATGAATATATACAGTATATATATAGACCTGGAAAAAAGTTAAGCACCCCCGTGTTTTTTTCAAGTGATTCAGATTCGACGTTCTTGTGACTGATTATAAATTACCGATTCAATCTAAACGTGTTTATCAAATGAAATTATGCATTATT
>NW_013665889.1:423810-429781 GCF_000517525.1 Limulus polyphemus
AGGTGTGTATATATATATATATAAACATTACATTATTTATCTCGATAAAGAATGTAGTATGAAAAATATAATAGGCCTAATAGTAATGTCTTTTGACAAGTATAATTAATTATAACCATTTTTAGCAGTTTTATTTATTTCAAGAAAAACTGAAGATGACTAAACGTGTGACACAAGAAAAGTTTTATAAACATTGGGAACAAATTCATCAGCCAAGTAACAAACTTATGGATCAATTAATATATTATTTCTGGCAATGATTTTGATTTAAAATTAATTATTTCAGAAGAAATAATTAATAATCAGGGATGCTCGAAGATTGAGCAATCCTCCTTCACCCTGCGCTTGGACTAAAAGTATGGGCTTAAATTGAAGAACAGGAAATTAATACAAACAAGCTGTGTAAACTTCAAAAAATAGATAATTAAAACGTTATCGGCCGATATAAGACACATGGTCAACCAGGGCAGCGGGGATCTATAAATCCTATGCCAAGAATTTTAATGTGGGGGGAATCGGGAATACCCTGAGAAAATCCACTTTCACTGGTAACGACCAATTCGTTACTAGTGCCCCAGTGCCCATTAGCGAGAAGAAGTAAGTTGGAAGGGCAAAGTGAAGTCTGGTGCTGGGGGTGGATTATAGTTTAAATGATTTACGGATTCTTCTGATGTTTGCCAGGGTTTTCCTAGGGTGTAGGTTCAAGTTCTGGCGTGGTATTGACGGCGTGAAGTCCTCTGTGTCGCTGGTAGGTGGGCGGAGAGCACGAAAAGGTTCGTCGGGTGTCGATTGCGAGAGCGTTGGTTGAGTTTGGCGACGAGGGTGCAGAAAGTGGGACTAGGCTGAGGGGCGGGTTGTTGGTTTGTTGGCATGCGTCACTGGTTACTGGTAGGACTAGCGGCTGGGACTGGGTACCTTTCTTCCTTCTAGTAGTTGTAGTTTGGGTCATCTTGTCTTGTGTTTCAGAAGTGGGTGAAGTTTGAGTAGCTTGGTTAAGTGTGATAGGATGGGTGGTATAGTACTGGTTGGCGGCGGTTTTCTTTTGGGTGTTGTGAAACGTGGGCTTGGGGGGGTGAACTGGTAAAGGTAGGGGTGGGTGAGGCTTCCGGTATGGTTTCTGTGTTTTGAAGTGGTAGAATTATAGAGAGCAGCCGTGGGTGAGGATGAAGGCTGTAGTTATTTTGGAAGTAGGGACGACTTTCATAAAGTGAGATGGTGAACCTGTTTTCTTTGATGTAATTTGGTGTATGGCGTGGATCTTTGAATTGGTTGTGGTTTCGGGGGCTTGGGGGATTTATTCGGGTGTAAATGATACGTGGACGTTCCTTAGAAAAACAGTGTGGAGACTGGCATTGCTTTTGGGGGGTTGGCATGTGACGGGTGGGTTTGAAGACCAAGGGTGGCAAAGGTAACGGAGGTCTTCGGGTGTCCTGGGCTGGAGGAGTATACCTCCCTTGCGGAGACGACGGGTACGCTCAGGAAATACGCGGGCTTGGGGTTTGTAGCGGCGGATAAAGTCGGCAGTGTCCCGCGGCGAGAAGTCGAGCGGTAGTCCGTCGATATTTACTGGCGGCGTTGGGTAGGAGATAGTCTACTTACTGGCAGGTATCGAGGTCAGAGCCGAAGTGAGTTTTTGACGTGACGTGGATCAATTAATACTGTGCTAGAGAAACTTGTCAGTCTTGATGCACACCGAACATTATGATTTAAACGTAAAGAACCAAAACTAGTTAACCTACTTGGACACGTTCATCCTCAAAATGTGATTTTCTGCTTTTGTAATCCAATAGTAATATTGCAATTTTTTTACATATGTAATTATGTTATTCCAGCTTTGAAACGTCTCGGGATAACATTCAAGAACACTTGCCATGCTTGCCACGAGGTATCTTTCTGTCAAAATCTAGGATAATACACTCAAATAAAAAGATAACATCTATTTGGAGTACTGTTGCGTGTACAAGCTTTACGTACATGACACTTTGAATAGGAGTAAAAGCACGTTTGCATTCTTAGTTTGTTCACGGGTCATGCTTATTAGTATAATAACAAGTCGTATAATATTAGTAATAGAAAAACGATGAAATAATTAGCACGAAGGAGACACATGACTTCAATTTATCCATTCGTTCAATGGGCATCCCCACATCTTTATCATAATCTAGTATATTTTGTACAGTGATTTCTCGCATTTACTAAGATGCAAACTTATGGGCACCAGTCATAGTTTTTTTTTACCATCACTCATCATTCTCTTTTGAACATTCAGTAATATGTACAGTTATTGAGGGTTGATACAGTACGTCTATAAGAAGTATAACTTCCTCGTGAATATTATTTATTCTGGGTAGAAGCCAGTTGACTGGTGTTATTTCACTCTACATGCCAAATTAACATTTCGTACGTAATTATCCTAATCCATCTTTTCAGAGCTTACAAACTTTTCCAGTTTACTTAGATTTTTCTGTGAGATCATCCAACTGGAAATAATATAGTGATAATCGAGCCTTTACTATACAGAATGTGCAACTTTGTTCCATAAGCAGTAAACTATTAAAGTTCCTGTTCCTTTAAAGTGTATTATACAATTTTCAATAAATTTATTAGCTATTGTTTTGCTGGTATATGAGGAAACGGATGAGCTCCAGCCCATTTTGCCAAATAATAAATTATGACCTAAACTATTTCTATATTTCGGGGGACGATCTGGTTATATCCATGACAATGCTTTGCATACGAAAACCTAAAGTTATGTGTTTAAAATTTGCTTGTGTTGGTCACTCTTTTCTCTGAGTGGCACGCGTACTGCAGTATCTACACCACCGTATGACATATCTACGCAAATATGATCAGTAAGGCTATTTCGGTACCCTTGGTACCACGGTGTTCTTCAATTCTCATATAGCGCACTGTTCAAAGAATTTCTTGCCTAAAAACCTTGGGGACTATCATTTGTTCTATACTGAACACGTCATTTCCATAGGCTGTAATAGCAAAATTGAGTTTCTTCCAACATCAGATCATATAATTGACCAAAGTTACAAGCTTCCATACCACACTCACTGTAATATGTGGTTCACACTTTCTCCAGCTACATGACAAATAACCTACACACAATATCAGAATTATACTTGTCTTGAACATGTTATTTAGTCATCTTTGTTAGACGATTATTTGTTATATTCTCCTCACTGTGACTACTTTTACTTTCATCATAGCTCTATTTTCTGCATCGAACCACCTTGCAAAGAGACATAATTTTACTTTTTTGAATTGTTTTTATCATAATTACCATGTTACTTTATAAATGGTGTGGTATAATAACAGTATACACTTACAGGTAGGTGTTTCAATATAAATAATGAACAATTCCAGTTCTTTCAAGATCTTTAACCATCTTAATGACGGTTGGCTTCTTATAATAAACTGGCTTCTACATAGATAGTGTTGGGAGTGTTTAGCAAACAGCACGACTTTCATTATTCGATAGTTTCTATCATTGCAAGTTAGGATGCTGTTTGTGTTTGCTACTACGTATCATTCTGTATTTGTGATAATATTACTCAGAGTTTGCTATTACTATATAATAGACTACATCTGGTCATACATAAGCTAGTATTTTCGTCTCTACTAAAGACTGCTTTTACATATGAAAATATTTTACAATGTTCAGTTCAGATATGAGTCTATATTAGTTAGAGCTGACGATGGTGCTATTATATCTGAGAAATGTCTCACAATGCATTAGTAATACATTCATCAGAACTCTTAGAGCTTTCTTCAGGTACTGAAATCTGCCACAGCTTTACTTGCCAGTAACCAGACATCATATTTAGGAAGATAAGCTTGTAGGAGCCCTTTAGTGTACCTGTGGTTTACAGGAATAATGGCACACAGATAAACTACTACCACATATCACGAGATTCAACGATGTGACTGGACGGAATGTTAATGGAAAAGACAGTGTCTTCCATATTTAAGAAACGAAACTGAATTAAAATGACACTAAATCATCTGGAAATTAAAGCATGATAATGCACAGTCGGTATATATAATAACTTATACATAAACACAGAACTTTAAAGCTAATCTTGGCCCTTTCAAAGCAAAAAGCTAATGCCCTTTAAAGTGTCAAATGCTCTCTCGATCCACATTCTCTCTATAACTGACCAAACACAATTAAAAGTGAAAGAATTCCGACGCTTCTGTACACCATGTGACAGATGTCAATCAGTTTTAAAAGGTAAAGCACGGCACAATACAATTATTTCATGAAACAGTAGACATGTTTTTTAATCAGACAAGCTATATAAAGTAATACTCATTCTGAATTGAACACAAGAAATAGACAGATTTAGCAAATTAGAACCTTAAAAAATGCAAAAGTTTTATAGATGTGCAATATATATATATATATACACACACACACATATATATATACTACGTGAGAGTGAGATATGTAGCAGTTATATATTACAACGTCTTTTCATCCCCGGATGGGTCAGCTGCAAGTTCACACACTAACAATGTTAAAATCTGAGGTTCGATTCGCTGCGGTGGAAATAATGTAGTTAGCTTTGTGCTAAAAAATACAAGCGAACACCCCCCCCCCTCACTTATCATAGACTTGTGCTCAAGCCGACTTTCATTTAACAGCAACTTAAAATGTACAACGTAAGCGAGAGAAATTGCATGAAAATTACAACCTTCGTCTGTTAGACTGGACACTGACATCAAGGGTCGATACAAGGTAAAGCACTGAAAGGATATTTCACACAAATAACAAATACCCTCACTTATCACAAAAACAGTTACCTAAGTAGTTAACATTATATATCAAGGAAAAAAACCTTTAAATATTAAGATACAACACAAACTATATATATAATAATACGATGTAAAATAAACCCATTAAATCAAATATACATAAAAAATATGGGCTTACAACACTAAAATTCCGGGGTTTGATTCCCTACGGCGGACAGGGTGCATATAGTCATTTCTGTAGCTTTGAGTATGTAAAACATGACAGACTGAACACTTCAAATTACAAAATACGAAACATGTTGAAAAATGGAACCCTTTAAAAAAACACCCAAATTGGAAATGTAAAACAATTCTTTTTCATATAGAAAATAGAATGAAACCTTGAAGAAAAGATAATACAATGTATTTTACATAGTAATCGATAAAACATATAAAATAATACACAATATAAAAATAACTGTTGAAATGCATAAGGAACTACTACGTGCTTAATAAAAAGCATGATTTATAATCCATTCCACAGGTTTAAAACAAAATTCCCCAATAAATATTTCGGGCCAACTAAAGGTGGCTGTAGTTCTTACAACAAAAGTAGTTAGTTACGGATATTATTTGTTCTCCTTTAGTTATTGTTCGTTGTTTGTTCAGTATGATAATGCATAAAATAAATCTTCAAACAATACATTCATTATCCTTTCTTAAGTATAAAAATTTTCTTTCTTACAAAAATAGTAACATTATAAAATGACAGAAATATTTCATTTTTGTTCGTTAAGCACAAAACTGCGCAAAAGGTTATCTGTACTCTGCCCACCGCACGTATCGAAGCCAGATTTTCTGCGTGATATACGCCCTGTACATATACCTGGGTGATTATCTTTACAGATTTCCTTTACAGTGTTAGTGGTGTTCCAGGCAACCTGGCTATCGTTAACATCAAGATAGTTACTAATGTTACAGGTAACCTGGCTATCGTTAACATCAAGATAGTTACTAGTGTTCTAGGCAACCTAGCTATCGTTAACATCAAGATAGTTACTAGTGTTCCAGGCAACCTAGCTATCGTTAACATCAAGATAGTTACTGATGATCCAGGCAACCTAGCTACTGTTAACATCAAGATAGTTACTGATGTTCCAGGTATCCTGGCTATCGTTAACATCAAGATAGTTACTGATGTTCCAGGTATCCTGGCTATGGTTAA
>NW_013665889.1:430781-433610 GCF_000517525.1 Limulus polyphemus
CTAACATCAGGATAGTTATTAACGTTACTGGCAACCTAGCTACTGTTAACATCAAGATAGTTACTGATGTTCCAGGTAACCTGGCTATGGTTAACATCACGATAGTTACTAACGTTACTGGCAACCTAGCTGTTGTTAACATCAAGATAGTTACTGATGTTCCAGGTAACCTGGCTATGGTTAACATCAGGATAGTTACTAACGTTACTGGCAACCTAGCTGTTGTTAACATCAAGATAGTTACTAATGTTCCAGGCAATCTAACTATTGTTAACATCAGGATAGTTACTAATTTTCCAGGTAACCTAGCTATTGTTAACATCAAGATAGTTACTCATGTTCCAGGTTATTTATCTATCACTCGCTGATCTAGCTGTTATAATCGAGAGGCTTACTCAGAATATATCACAAATATATAAACATGAAAATTCACTCCATAGGTGAGAAAGTAAGGATCATAACGCTTTGCAATTATTTTGAATTCTTGGAAATATTGTTAATTTGTACAAAATGTTGATTTTCTATCTATTTTATCTGCTAAAATCAGCTGTCCTGACTGTTGAAATCGTGATTTTTCAGTTTTTGTATGATTATGTGAATATAAAAGTAAAGTGTGTGTGTATATATGTGTGTGTGTGTGTGCGCGCGCGCTCAGAAAGTAACAGTTGCAATGACCTTTGATATTTTGATTTATCGATCACTGGACCATTGTAACTATAGGTTTAACTCGTTTCCACCTGACTTCTGTGGTATTTGAAACACTTGGTAGAGCAGTCCAGGGACTTCTTGTTAATCCAGTAGAAACTTCCTAGGTACCATACCAAGGCCATGGTAACAAGAGCAGAGGTCCTACATTTCTACACGAATTCCTCGTTTGCTGTAACAGCTTAGACACTGACAAATGTGTTTCCAAAAGTTTTGATTTTAACACATGCCCTCGACTGAATTTAGCATACTCTAAATTAGAACTTTAGGAAAATGCTAAATTTTTATAGATGAGTAGTATATATACTTTGAAGAAATTTATTGTGTGTGGGTAGAATTCGGGCTTACTATGGTTCCCTACCTTCTATAGTAACATAGAATTATTCCAAATTATTAATTATTTAGTTTCCTTACGTCATGGCGGTAACACGTGGTTCATGGTGTTTAATATTATCTTGTTCTAGCGACCTCAACCCTTTATTATTTTGTTAGATGACATTTTTTGCCCTCAAGAATATAATAATAAATTCTGAGCCTGGGGTAAAATTAATTAGAACTGGAATATTATTTGCTGGCCAAAGTATGATGTCAAATGAAACTGATAGCTAATCCATGGTGTCAAGGAACATAGGTCACGAAATGAGACTGACCACTGAACAAGGAAAGCATGGTGATGTTCGAAATTCAGGCGCACTTTCTTGGTTCAGGTTTATTTGGTTTTCATGGCGACAAGTTTGGCAGAGATTTATTTAAGAGACGAAAAGCAGGCAAGCTATTCATTGATCCGGTAGAGGTAATCATCCATTTTTCTATACAGGTATGTGCATTGTTTTGTATGTTATTTTTAAATAAAGATTGTTTTTACTGTCAATGAAGTATATCCAATCTGTTTATTTCTCAGGCAACTTAAAATTCAGTCAAATTATCAAACAATTCTATTATTTCTTAGTCGAATCTGTTATCATATGCGAGTTTGCCTGTTGGATATTTGTCAGGAAATCGATTTTTTTTCTGAAAATACAAGTACACAGGAAAATAAAACTTTTGTTGCTGTGTCATCAGGATTTATTGTAGAGTTTCTGAAACAATGACGTGATCGCTTGATTCTAATGAGTTTAAGGAAACGCTTTCACTGCAAAATGGCTTATTATAAACGTAGTAGTTCTCATTACAACTAAGTGAGAAGGTTTAGGGAAGTGAGAATAACTGATGAACGAGGACGCGTAATTTGGCACTTGTTGAGTCCAAGGCACTGGTGAAGGTTTCTATAAGACTCCCAGGCCATCTCCTGTCAGAGCACTGCAGTCCCAACTCTGGTACAGACCGCAGACAATCAGTTGAGGACTGAGCATGCTTGCTGGTTTACTATCTACACCATTTACAGGTGTTCTCTGGCAGGTGAAACAGTAAACACCCACAGATCATTGCTAGTACAGTCAGGTATCTGGATGATTACTGATCAAAAGAACATTATGAATTCTTGCTTTCCAATCCAATGAGTGAATTTTCTCATATGAAACGTCGCCTGGTGTTTCGATAAAATCACTCCCATAAGTTAGTTGAGTGGTAAGAGCTCTATAGAGTATGCCACCTTGTTCTCACTAGATTTTTGCACCTACTTGTCTGGAAGCATACCAGAGCTACAAGATATGAGGGAGTTGTGTTTCCTCTGAAAAACACAACAACAAAGACAAAAATCACTAGCAAAGCCATGGAGAAAAAAGATGTGATATGGACATTAAGAATTGATGAGTTTCTCTAGGTTGTTTTAGTATTAAAGCATGAAAATACAGATATATGTGTACTAAAGGGAATCAGAAATTAACACACCCGTGGTGAAATTTTGTGATTCACATCAAAAACTAGTACACACCTTTTATATGGAGGAAAACCCTAAGGAACTCCATTAAAAGAATTTTATGTTTTGTTTGCATTGATTTAGTTTATAAAGGGTTACTGATGTTTGTTGTCATGGTTTTCGTCTCTTTTTCGTGTTTAACTAATTATGTTTTGATCATTTTAAAGGAATTAGCTTTTGTAAATTGTGTGTTGCTGTGTACCATGTATTTTATTTTATAAGGCTATTTTTGTGTTAAAGATTGTGAAAACCGTATAACTTCGTAA
>NW_013665889.1:434610-452330 GCF_000517525.1 Limulus polyphemus
TTTAAAGGTAATTAGTCTTTTGTAATTGTGTGTTGTCTGTGTACCATGTTATTTTATTTTATAAGGCTATTTTTGTGTAAAGATTGTGAAAACTTCTCACCTATATTGCTTTTATTTTTATGACCATAAGAGCTTTTCTCGTATTGCTTCATTATTGCAGGCTATTTCGTTTTCGTGTTTTGCCTTGTACAATCATTAATTTATTTTATTTATATACTTATACAAAGTATATTGGAATACTGCTTCTTAAAAGTAGTAAGTATTCATTGTTAAAGTTTCTCCTTTCTTTTTGTATGTGCGTGATGTTAAAATGTTAAATTATATTGAGCCTGGATTGAACTAAATAGAAATGGAATATCATATGCTGGCCAAACTATGATGTCAACTAAAACTGATAATTGGCCAATGCTGTCAGGGAACAGAGATCATGAAGTGATATCATCCACTGGACAAAATAGGAAGGTGATGTTTAAAATCCAGGCACACTTTCCTTGTTCATTCTATTTAGCTTTCATCGTACCTAGTTCTGCAGAGATTAATTTAGAGAGATGGAAAGTTGGCAAGTTATTCACTGATCTAGTGGAGACAACTGTCCACTTATCTATGCAATGCAAGGATGTACACTGTTTTATGATGTGTTTAAATAAATGTTACTTTCACTGTCATTTAAATGTGTCTAATCTGTATTTTTTACGCAACTTAAACTTCAATCAAGTTATCAACTACAGAACACTCCTCTTATTTCTTGATCAAATCTGCTGCAATTTTCAGGATTGTCTACCTGATACTTGTCAGAAAATCAGTTTTACCTAAAAATACTACATATTCAAGCAATCACCTGTACAAGGGAGAAGAAATATGTTGGCGCTTTTTCACTGCATTCATCTACATTAAGACAATGCAGAACCCTTATGTTTCTGTTCTCGTTTTCGTGATGAATATTGGTGCATACTTTGTGTTGGCTCTATTTTTCCATCTTTGAAGTTACACTCTACCTCAGCACTGGCAATATCACTAGTAGTCATGTGAAATTAGTGCAGTGATTAATTAATGTGGGCCACATTGATAGTGTATATATAATACTGGATTGATTTTGCTTTACCTACGCAGGCATCTGCTTCTATGAAAATACTAGCAAACTTTGATAACAGCACAATGAGCTATTTTTATACTTCTTTTCATTTAAACTGTGAACTCAGTCATCGGTCTACTCATTTCGATTATCAGCAAAATAACGAATCTATGGTCTTAGGTGTTTTGGAAGCCAAGAACTTAGTTTCAGACATGTTATATCTGAACTAACAATAGCTATTTCAATAGTTTTAGTTGCTCTTTTCACATATTAGTCCTACTACACCAGCTGGAGGTTTTCTAGTCATTTGTTTACAGTTCCTTGTCATTACTGCCATATAACTAGCTTTGGAAGAGGGGTATTATAAGGGTTATTATTATCATTATCAATGTTTCTTGGTGACTGGACAGTAATCAGTGTATATCATTTCTAGCTTATCAATATTCTAGCAATTTCAATGATTTTTGCATGATACAAGATTTTTAGTTCCTTTAAACACCTTTTGTGTGTTAGGAAGAAACTTAATTTCTTCTGAAAACTACACTCTATCTCCTCACTATTACTGAGTGCTACTTACTGATATTCGATGGTTTGGCCACAGAATTGCAGCTCACAAGTTTATTATTGTGCATAATCTCCATTACTGATCCATTTCTAAGATACCTATGCTTAAACCATGATTAACAATAACAACCTAGGTCTTGAACATAATGGTACTAATATTGACATAAATCTGAACTGCTTCTTTTATTTCCACTGTATATCTATTCATCAGAATGAAGTATGTGGCTACTGGCCTAAGTGGTAATTGGTCTTACATTATACGATAAATTTCAAAGTCCAATAATATTCTGACATCTTCACTGTTCACCAAAAACTTCACATTGATTTTGTGTACTTGCATAGATATATACAAGACTTTAATGATACTAGAACCTGTAGAATTAAACTACATCCTGATTGACATAAGTATATCCGCTTATTCCTCACATGCTGGTGGTCTTATCTAAACCAGGACCAATTGGTGCATTAGCTGACCCCGGTGATTCTGATTACTTCGTTACAGTTCTCTTGCTGTTGTCTGATCATAGGGTAAATGGGTTGCTACCTTCTCACACTAATCATGCAATCCAAATTCAGACATTCTTATTCTAAAGGCCTTCATCTCCATAGCTATAGTATATTCCTCTAGGAGGATTTGAAAAGTGAGTCATAATAAGACTTCCTCCCTATAGGAAGCTCAGTAGATGCAACAGCTTTACATATTTCTGCTTCTGTAATGTCACCCTTTTTCGGTCAGACTGCTGCACCTTGTGAGTCAGATATTTGAGCTGCTAAGACTATTTCTTTATTCTGTGAGGTGTAGGTGTCCCCAGAATATTCACTGGAGTTGGAGCCACAGAAACAGCTACATCCCTCTTCTTTTACTCTTTTAAGAATGAAAAAGTATTAGGGGTTCACCGAGTAGACACACAAAGAGATATTTTTTCACAATATTTCCAAAGTCTGATATGACCATGCCTGCATAAGATTTTCTATGTAAATGGCACAACTCATCTGCATTAAGCCAGGTGCCTGGAAAGTTAGCATTTTCGAGTCTTAAATCATACCCTATATATATAACTCACATGTGTTTGAGCTCTTCGAATATACAGTCCGAGTTCTTCAGTCAGTTATCATCAAGCTACTTCAGTTTATCCAGGACTAAGTTATTCAAGGCCAACAGTAAATGTGTTACCCAGATGGTACTCTGACAAAGCATACCATTTGGCTACCTGTTTAACCTTAAGATTTATATATCTAGCGCCTCCCTTACTACATCCATAAATATGATAAAATTAGCCTGATTCACTTCCCTACCTCATGAACTAGAGTATAATAATACAAATAGCGGTTCCACATGTGCGGGGTAATAAATCATACTCCTCATGGTAATTGGAACATAAGAATCATGCTTGAACATAGGTGCGTCATGTATTGCTAGTGCAAACATACCATTAACAGCATCACCCTAATTATATGACTCTTGAGGTTGACACTTCAAGACCCTTCTTAGTCAATGGTAATTTTCTTTTGACTGAAGTGTAAACCACCTAATGCTTACCCAGGTATATCAGTCTTTATCTTTCATTATAACCTACAGTTACAGATAGAGGGGAAGGCAAATGATGAAAAACTATCCACCTTTCTTAATGCTTTAGATTGTTGTTGTTAAGACATTTTGAAGAAACTTCTACATGTTGTGTCAGAAGTCTCAGCATCTTTCTCTATAGATGCTGACTACTTTTCCAAGCCATCATACTTTGGGGATTCAAGCTGTTGGCGACTAGGAGTAACACTGTAATATCGTTTTGGTTTTAAGAGTCAGCAAATAAAGAAAATCTTGTGGGGAAAGTAGAGAGGTGTCGGCAAGCATTTTTGTCTAGATTTGGACTCCTACAATCATAATTTACATCTGCTAACACTATTCATAAAACACTGTTTTCTTTTCTTCTTAGGATGATATAATCCTCATGAAGAGAGAGACATGGTTTTTATAATTTTCTAATTTATGCATTTTCATTTGAAATTGACCAGCTGAATTTGTTAATGATATTGATTTTTTTAACAATGTAACTGATGATTTTCGTGTCAGTTGCTAACATAAAGATATATTCGTGTACGTACTTTTGTCAGCAATGATTAGGTGCAGTCTTACATAATATTGAATTCATGAACCATGGCCCCAATTAATTCCATTACAAATCAGAACTAAATATCTAATTGTAGTTAGGATATATTTTAATCGCTATGTTCCTTATCATATAATACACATCTGAACGTTTGTAATAGTTTAATCTTTACTTCCAGTAATTAGATCATCAGACCCACCTGTTGTACAATTTACACTTCATGTCTCTCCATGTAAATAAATATACATTATATTGTATAAAGTATATTGTATGAATAAAGTTTAATAATTGAATGGTTTGAATATTGTAATTCGGATAAAAGCAATATTTTTACCTCAAAGAAAACCCAGAGCATATAAATACTTTAAATTTAATAAAGGGGAATAAGAATCGTCATTAAAGTACCGAAACAAGATGAGTGAAAATGCAAAGATTATATTTTCAAGCTTACAGCTAGATACTCTAAAAAAAGTAGACAAACAAGACTAGAAATAGTGCCTACATTGTTTTCTTAAGCTACAAATCCCTAGTTGACTCCACGAAAGAATATATATATTTCCACCGCTAGAGTATTATAAGCCACCACAATCCTCGCCAATTATACAACCATATGGGACCCTCGCCATACTACCAGAATTCTCACCATTTCCGTATATGTAGATTCTTCAACAGCCTGCTGTGCACAAGTGTTTGCTACAATAAGGTGACACAAACAATGTATGCAAAATCGACAACAGCGACACACTTAGCGTAAGTTACCAATTATCTACAACAATTACACCAATTATTTAAAATTAGCAATAGCTATATGAAATAGTGCTATATATTAGGTCTACATAACACACATGTATGTTCTTAAACAGCCTGCTGTGCACAAGTAATTGCTAGAAAATAGACTAAAATTGATAAGTACTGTAGACATGGAGTTAAAATAGTACATTTTTGAAGATTCCAATTCTCCCTTTTTAAATTATAAACTTTTACTATTATTGTTTCTTAAGTTTTGTATGTTCACTTATGGAGAATAAATGTTAAGCTACATACGTACGTATACATTCAGTTGAACGTTACATGTTTTTCAACAGTTTACTGCTGCATTGTTTTTTTCCACCAAACTACCACACTGAACTTATTCAAAATAAACAACAAATGCACAACAAAGAATAAACACATATAATGGTACGCAACTGCAACAAACAAAATGAAAAGTTGTTCTCAAAGAACCATCTTAAGGCAAAGATTGTATCATCAATGTCACAGTGTAATGTAAAAGATGAGCAGCAACAAAGCAATCTTATCAGAATGGAATAATATTTCTTCTAAGATAATACAACACATATTAATGCAATGTAAACAGACGCAATAACATACTTACCTTGTTAGGTCTAAATGACACATATGTATGTTGAAGAACTGGACACAAATGTTTGCTAGAATAAGGTGACACAAATAATGCATTAGAAATAGACAACAGCGACACACTTAGCGTAAGTTGCCAATTATTGACAACATTTACAAATGCTCCCTTAACACCATCTATTTGAAGATAGCAATAGCTATATGAAATAGTTCTATATGCAGTGGTAATAAATACTGAATATACACTCATGATTTCATCTTAGTATAAGAAACAGTAGAAATAATCATCACCATTGTCTGAGTAGGAAAATCTACTATGGTAATCGTCCAGTGTTAAAAAGTTGCTGAAATATAGACGCAGAAATCCACATAGAGACAGCAAACTCGAGTAACGATATGCAACAGCAAAATCGGGAACCTTTCACGTGGCAGTTTCTTATTAATGCGCTAGAAAAAACACGCGTTGTAGTTTCCAACTAACGAGCATGCTACAAAAACACTGGATGTTTTGATGGCAGAGAGTGAAGGATTTAGAAAATTGTGCAGCACAGCAAAATTAATTTTTTCTACAATCGTACTTATTTTGCTTATTTTCAATGTTTGGGTGGTCTTAACAATTGAAAAGGAAGGTTTTAAATGTTGTTTCAAGAATATGTCTGTTTTTAAGGCGGTTTTTATGATTGTTCTATTAGAGTTTTGAGCAAATTCTTGTGCGATCCCTGTTATGAACCATTATTGTGGTTCATGATGTTTTAGGTTATACTCATGGCGTCGCTCTCACTATGACACTTCCCTTTTCTTATTCGTATGCGTATTTCCAATTGTAGAAATAGATAGATGGAAATGGAACAAAGAACCGAGAATATCATACAGCTTGAGCTTTTCACACTAAAATTAATCTATTATATACAAAGATTCATTTGGGAAATCAATATTCTATTATTAGCCTTTGTAGGCAGTTTTCGCCAAGGGTTGTTAAATAAGAGGGCTGGTAGTCCCAATTGTTTCTATGTGCATATCGTTCTCATTAATTTTGCTATAAGTTTGTCTTTTGTTATAATGTAGATAGTTTTGTTAGCTGTACAACTCCTAATCGAAGAGCGTGTAACCTATATTTAAAAGATTTGATAATGCACGTATGCATATTTCTGTAATGTATTTCGTTTCGCTGCCGTTTATGATTAGTCTGAGTTGTTTTTTAGAATAATAAAAAGTTTTTGGTTTTTTACAAGTATCGATTAAATAATGTTTTTTACTATTTTTTAGAAAACTGGCATTTGGTTTCAAAGTATATGATGTACGTAAATATACATATATGTGCGTGCGTGTTTCTCTGGGATAATAGTTTGAAGCAAAGACACAGTGATGTGAGAATTCCACATCTGTTAATGTATTTATTTGCTCTCAGAGGCTGGTATGCACAAAATGGTGGTACAAGCTCACAATGCTTAACCTTTATTAGCATTTTTGCACAGAACAAATAACGCATAGTCAAGTGTTTATGACCGAAAATAACAAACAAGTTATTTAGGCTTTTAATCATAACGGGAAATGTTTCTTGAATTCATTAATATATTTTTCTTCAGCTAGTTTAATAGGCTTTGAGAAAGCCTCAGTACTCAAAACATATTAATTGATATAAATTTTTTTAGCAAACTTATAACAATGTTAAATTAAAGAGGGACTCACTATGGCTTAGTGTATCAAATGTTTTCTGTAATAAAGCTAGATCTTGAGTTACAGAACTAAAATTAGGCACGTATATGAACCCAACTGCTATTTCACAGTGAGAGACATACTGAAATCTAATTTTGTTATTGAATGAATAATTTCAAATTTTAGGTATAATATCACAAAACATCAGTTCGCGGCATTAAATGTACTTCTTTTTCAATTTTGGCTACGATTTTAAATAGTTAATCATTCCTGATATTTACAAGTAAGCCAACTTGCATATATACGTTCATACGTATATTTTTGAACGAAAAATTTAGCGAATATTATTTACATTAACGAATATTTACAGACATACAACGAAGTGATCAGTCAACTGATAAGTCGAAGTTTCAATATTTGTAATGCTTTGATCACTGGAAGTCAAGCAATGTCATAATCTTATTCATCGTCATTTTAAAATCGCTACCTGTCATGTTGTCATGTATTGATAATTTTTTTGTTAGTTTTAGTTTATTGAATAAGAGTTCAAAAAGTTTTTTGGCTTAGTGATGTTTCTTTTATAAATTTATTGTGGCACAGCGGTATGTCTGCGGACTTACAACGCTAGAATCCGGGTTTCGATACCCGTGGTGAGCAGAGCACAGATAGCCCTTGTGTAGCTTTGTGCATAATTAAAAACAATCAACCCTAAAAGATGGATATAACAAGGAAACAAAAGGACAGTCTAGTTCATAAGCACACATTCGTCGATGTAAAACATCCACAACCTTGATCCTTTTTACACTTGGGCATATAGATAGGAGTTTAGGTATTGGACGACATTCTTATCATATTTTGCGCACTCCATTAAGGAGACATGTATCAGTGAAATAGGTAAAGCCTATCATCTCTGGAATATTACTGAAATAATATAGATATGAATTGTGTTGCAATACTCTTAATTTCTAAAATCCAATTATTTAATTAAATTTAATCTCCTACTCTTTTGATAGTAAACGTGTAATTATGTAAAACTAAATTATTCTCCTATCAGTTTATCAAGTTATGTAACAGATCTTGCCATTATAGAAATATCTGTTGTTAATATCTTATGAAGGTTAGACGTGGCGTTAATATAATAGTTGCTTACTTTGTCATGTTTTAAACGGAATTTGTTGGACATGTGTAATAAAAATTAGATAACCAGAGTGCCTTTGGTAGGCAGAATTTCCTCTTCTATGGAATTTCACATATTCCTTAAGAAATAATTGGGAAACATGTCGAGAATCTAAAGGTAAGTGGACAAACATCCTGAATAAGGAAAACATTCAGGCTATTAATTTCCTTTTATGTTGTGATTCATTTACGTTTTCATCCTATGTGCTTTCTAAATGAACATCAAAAGCTCGTATCATTCATAGGACAAAATTATAACGTATTCACTTATTGAAGTTTGAAACCCTGGTATCGAGTTGTGTAATTCACCTCTTAACAGAAAAGATGAATATTTAAGTATTGAGCTTCTATATGTCTATGAACTGTTCTTAGATCAAAGATCTCCCTCAAGATTGTAGTCCTTACAAGAACCAACTGCAACTTAATATAATGACTACACGACTAATTTAACTGATGAATAAGTTACGTTAATGGGTTCTGTGTGAGTGTGTGTGTGTGTCTGTACATATATATAGGCATACGTTTTAAATATGTCACGGAAACCATACGTGCATGTTAATAGTATTTTCAAACACACTTAGAGCTGAATGAAGTTTACAGTTATCTGAATAACTTTAGTGTTTTATCCAGTGCGTGTATTCGACAGTGTTTTATTCAGTGTGTGTATTCGACAATGTTTTATCAAGTGTATATATATATTCGACAGTGTTTAGGCTTTCATTAACACGTTCTGTTTCCCGAGAGAAATGAAACTCAAGTTCACTTGTCAATCCCCTCGTGACTCAACGGTAAGTCTCAGGGGTTATAATGCTAAAAATCGGATTTCAATACTTGCGGTGGGCAAAGCACAGAAATCCACATTGTGTAGCTTTGCGCTTAACATCAAATAAAGAGACCAAAAATTCACTCGTGGAGGCAAGAGGTTCTGTTATTTTGCAGTTTTATGAATTATTCTTGAAAAACATCATCAGACGTAAACTTTTTGAAATGAATATTGTTGATTTAATGTTTTCTTATAGTTTTAAGCATATTTTTTTCCATTTTTCTGTAGACTCGCTTTTTAAAAATATAAATCCAATAAATGTACCAATTTAACCAATCTTAGTTCATTTGTGTATCAGCTGATGACCAGAGAAAATGATAAATATTTCGTTTTAGTTAGCGAATTTTAGTGCTTTCCATGGTACTCGAAACTTTAGGTTGTTTTCCTTGTCTGATTCCTATTCCCAGTTAGCAAATCAATTTCTCATTACTTATCTTGTTGTAGCAGCTTTCCCGTATTTCAACGCTTAAAACTAATAATGTAATTTCCTTTATACAGAAGGCAACAGTTGTTGACTTTTGTTCAGTATAGTATATGAGTATCGTATGTCAGTTTTGTTATTTTATGTTTCGAATATGTTTTAACACGGAACTACTATGACATAAGGTCTGTTTAATATATTGGTAACTAATATTCACATTTTGTCATAATATTAAGGTTTTTATATATTTCCGTGCATTAGTGGAATCACTTGAAACAATGATACATTTGAAACAAATAATTTTTTTATGAAACATACTTTATTATCTGTGTGACTTCATATAAATACTTTTGCCGAATTAAAAGGTAAACAAACAACATACTACATAAAGAAAATATACATTTCGGAAAAATACAATATATCCGGTCCGGTTGTTGTTGTTGTTTTGTATCGTAATTCATTTTCGTTTTTGAACTTCAGAATTTCTTGTTTCATTTGATCAAGTCAATTTCATGCAGTGACAATTCTTATATTGTGTTCAATATTTTCCAAAAAAATGTACAGCTAAGACTGAAGGTTTGTTTGTATGATCTTGTATAAAGTATTTTCTAAAAATTGTACAGCTAAACTTGAATGTTTGTTTGTTTGAGTAGGAAAGTCAAGATAATCCATGTTAATCATAAGCACATTGAATTATAACTAACTATATAACACTTATACATTTTATATCATCGTTTATTTGTAATTGAAGTATTTGTTGTCATCTTTTTTGTTACAATTGCAGAAAATACGGGTTTATTTGTTGATTGCTCATTAAATACACCTGAACGTAATAACTATGCCAGGCACACCAAGCAAAACCACTACTTGAGTCAGTTGAAATAAACTTCGTTCTGACAACTGGAGATAATGTAGACATGAATGAAGAGGTGAATATCTCACAGACTGAAGGAAGTCATTACAGTCTCAGTTCTAGCATCGGCATCCTTGTGATGGATGTAGTACGGAGCTTATCGGTCAGTGTGTCGTGCAGCCAAAACAGCCTGCAGGACACACTGTATGTTTTTAACAGAAGTGATAATTTAGCAATTTTCCATTTTCTGTAGTTTAGACTGTGGCAATCCAAATGATCACATATTTTCAGTGGATGTGCTATTTTAGACCCTCACTTCACATACCAAATTTCATGGCAATCCATTAAGAAATACACGAGATATAAAATCTACAGTTTTGATTGAATGTCTTTCTTGTTTTTCTTCGCACCAAAAGTACGAAAAATTTATTTGATGGAAAATCATACTTAACTCCCATGGATTTTTTGTTTCATATTTAAGACTCTGATTGATTGGACAATCAACAAATTGGTGTCAAGTTTGATCTAAATATAAGCCACATGTGCAAAGTTATTCAACAAAAATTGCTTAATTTTGACTAACATTTTCGTGCACGCCTAAGCAAAAAGTCACGTGAGCTATCGGTCTAAAATTTTTACTACAGCTTCATCTAAAACAAAAGGTGGACAGTTTTTAGATTTTTATCAGTCGGATTAAAGAAGGCTGATTTATAGCAACAAAACTATAGGATGGAAGCACATGCAGATACATAAGTATTGGTTAGGTCAAGCAAACTAGATTAGCAGTTTCTAGCTCAAATTTTCAAACGAATCATACGGGTCGATGGTTAATATTCATTGCCATCTTTTCAGCCCAAATTTACTAAATTTTATGAAATTAACCTAATTAAAGAGCGTTTGGCATCATGTGATATTAGCTTAAATAATGATGCTTGATAAGGCTGTATTTAGTGCATGGGGGTGATGACAAGAAACTGTTAATCTAATTTCCATGAAGTTATTATAAAGAAAGTTATTAACACTGGTTTAGAGAGGAAAAATTACTATCATATATTTTACAGAATTTGATTGGTTCGGTAAAGTATAGGTCTGTTCTGAATAATAGGGTTTGTTGTCCTAAAGCTTACTATTGGTTTGTTAGTGTGTATTGACAAATAGTCAAGATATCTAATGAAAAACACCTTAGATGTGAAAAAGAGGTGGAGTCAAAAAAGATTGAGTTTGTGACTTAAAGGAATGAAATCAAAATTTACAGCCAACGTGGTAGCTACATTTATAGCATTTATGAGAATTTTACAGCAAATATTCATTTACTAGTTAGCTAAGCCGCGTTTCTTGTTCAACTTTGGGCATCATGATGGTTAGAGCGTGGTAATCGTGAAGAAGAAGGGTGACTTAAACCACTTCTTCATAGATTTCCAGATGCCGAACCTCGTGACGAAGTTCGACTCTCAACCTATGGGTAATCCAGAGGCTATCATAGCAAAATTAGATGGAGCCAAGTTTTTTACCAAGATCGATCTCACTAAAGGTTATTGGCAGATCCTGATGGAGACAACATATTAAGAGAATACAGCCTTTGTGACACCATATAGATGCTACCAGTTCAAGAGGATGTTGTTTGGGTTAGTCAACTCAGCAGTGACATTCAACTGCATGGTGTGGAAGATGTTGCACAAAATCACCAACACCGAGCATTATATGGACGAAATTCTGCTCACACAGCCAGATGGGAATATCACCTGAAGAAACTCAGAGATTTGTTCAGGCGAGTGAGGGAAGCAAGTCTGACCATCAGACCATCTAAGTACTACATCAGTTATTCTGTGCTGGACTTTGTTGGACACAAGGTGGACCTCTAGCAGACAGTCATGGAAGAAGAGAAGCTAACATTCATTCGTGATACACTCATACTACTTTGTATAGCTCACATCTTACAAGCTTAGTGATAAAGAACTGATACTAACCCTCATACAATTTCATTTATTGGTTTTTTGTGTTCGCATGGTGAATTACACTAATATGTTGCTTGAATGGAACTTTATGCAAAGTAGGGGCATAGTAGGATTGAAAACTTTAATGGACTGCAAGTGCCTGTAGAAGGAAAAGGAGACAATGTTTCAGCTTATGTACAGAAGTCTTCTTCAGGTCCAACTATGTACAGTAATTACTTAAAGCTTATGCAAAGCTCAACAAGTACACAAAAAATATGTTTATCATCAAAGTGTTTAACAAACCTATTGAATTGAAATAACTTAAATGTAATGAGCTTAAAACTTTTTTAATGAATTGATAGATTTGCTACCTGAATGGTAGATACCTTGTGAGACACATGGGCTAAACAGCTGGGCCAAGGATACTGAGGTTCGGGCGTGCCTGTCTTTAATTTAGGAAAGCCTGCCAGGGGAAATGCATACAGTCAGTAGCATCAGCTTCTTCCAAGCTGCTCTTAACCATAAAACAGGATTAACTTTTATTTTTGTAATGCCCCCACTGCTGAAAGTGCAAAGCGTTATTTGACGGTATATTGCAAAGTTGAACATTTCAGTCCACAGCCTAGCACGCTAAACACCAGGTCGCTACCACTTACACATCTTTATACCTAATTCGTTTGGAGGAGAATACAATTATTATTTCTAGCAATATACGATAAATTAATTAGCAATGTAAATAGTGGTAATATTGTTAATTTTCAAAAATTACAATAAATAAGAAAATTTTCAAAATTAGTAAAACATGTATAAAAAATGAAAATAGAGATAATAGATATTCATTTATTTTGTAGATTATGTTTCAAAATGTAAAGGAAGCAAAAGCAGTTGTTTGTTTTTAAGCACAATGCTTCACAAAGGAGAATCTGTGCAATGCCTACCATGAGTATGAAACCAACATTTTTGAAGATCACAGACAATAGGACATTTTTCGTGCTTGAATGTGTATATCGTATTGTACTAAAAATAATGTGATTAAATAAAAAGTCATGAAATGATCAAGCTCATGTAGCTCCAAGCCATATTTGGTCACGGTTGGCTAGTCTTAAGAAAACTAGTGAAAGCGCCACTTGGCGAACTGGGCAGGCAAACCTACGTCACACAAGGAAAACAAAAATGGCGATAGTAGGTGAAGAGGAAGATAGATATAATGTGTGGATCGCACCATATATGATTGAACCACAGATTCACTATGATATCGTGTCTAATGTTGACATATTGGCCGAAATGGACGAGAACTGGTAGTTTGTCTGATCTTTCTTGGTATGGAATTGTTTCAATAGTTATATGCTACAATTTCATAAAAGACTGGTTTACACTGCTAATGTCATGAAAATAGTAACTTTATGAGTAAATTCCAGTTAATATTTGTTTTTTCAAGTGTTGGATGTATATCTATATGTAGATCTAATATCAGCTGATGGACTCTCAATACTGTATCCTGCGCATGCTCCCATTTGCATGCATACAACTAAGTATACATAAGGACTGGAAAAGCAAGCATAGCTGGGGTCACATTTCGATAATGGATATTGTATATCTAGCATTTTTAAGTTGTATATTGATACCTCCAATGAAATTTCATAAAATTGTTATAAACATGAAAAATATATAAAACAGATAATTGTTTGTCCATGCCCTCTTTTTTTGGTAAATATTAGCTAAAAGTGAAATTTCATAAACATTTTTTGTTTTAGCAGGTCTACTGGTGTGTTTTTAAGACCTAAATGATTGATAACAATTCTATATTGTGCTTAAAACATTATCTAAAACTTGAGCTTACCCTGTATGCCTCTTGTTTTCGAACACTTAATCGGATACGACTATCATCACTGTTAGTGATCTATGAACAAGAGCGTGATGTGTCATTGGCATGAACCTGGGTACTGCTCACCATGCTTGATGGATCTCCCTTAAACTTCGGATACACACTGGACACTGCATCTTTCTTTAGCACCATTTTTTTTTTTTTTGCAAGTCCCATATCAAATTGTAGTTTATTTTCGAAGTCTGATTCCAAAAAGTGTTCATCACATACATGGTAGCTTACGGTCAAACTTCATTTATCCCGAGTTCTTGATACGAACTTTGTCTAGTCCATGTGCCGTTTTCTGTCTGACTTAGGTGTAAACTCGCGCAGAGATACCTCCTGTTCCTTGGGAATATTCCCACATCCATAAACAACACAGAGATAAACAATAGTTTCTTTAGGTCCTGGAGCAACTTACGAATAACTGTATTCATGACGTCTGAAAAATGGAATTTGTCCAGAAAAAACAAAACAAAAACGAATTGTTTTCACATAAGAAACCGACAGTTTTCCATGTAGAAAATGGCATACAGAGAGGAAGCCGACCACGACTGGCCTTGTTTACCTTGAGTGACGTCACTCATCTCTGACCCAATTTTTCAACCAAGGAATCGCAAAGGCTGGTTGTTGCATTAACTCTGGGAACTTGCAAGGCGGGGCTGGGCAAATTATCAAAAAATAGCTTCACCGTAATTTTTAACTTATATTTCTATGTACTTGAATATAAATACAAACGTATTGCGTTTTTAACTGTCCGACGTCTTTAAGAGTTATAAGATCTCAGACATAACGTTGAGCCACCAGGGGTAAGACAGTTGTAAAAAGCATAGGATATTTTAAAATGCAAAACAACGTAGTGCTTGAAAATATACGGTGTATATTCCAGAATGTGACTATATAACAAAAATAAAATAAATAATCTTAAATCCCAGTGGAGTTCAAGTTTTTGAAACTAATAACTAAGATAGAAATCTGTTTTAGTTAATATAACTGTTAAAAAGAAGTTTTGTGACAACATGTAGTCTCCCAAGGGGTCAACAGTAAGTTCATGGAGTTACAACGTTGAAATCCGGGGTTTATTTCCCCGTGCTGAACAGAGCACAAATAGCTTATAGTGTATCTTTGCACTTAACAACACAGAATGTTTCAACTATCTTACTGACTTAATATATAGCTCAACAACTAAAATTTATGCACATTGATCATATTATTAGTACAAACCTTTCAAAATAAATCTTCAATAGCATTTCTAAACTTACTGCTTTCATTTTGAAGATTAAATGATTCAAAACCTGCTGTAAGACTTGAAAAAATTTAATGTCGTTCTTTACCAAGAAAATAAAACAATTTAATGTGTTTTAAGTAAAAAAAAAGTAATAACCCTATAAACTGTTATTTGAATTTCAATAACCATTTCTTAACTATTTCAGTTTAAGAGATAACTCTAATGTAACATTTATTTTTAAGCTTTAGGAAATAGAAACTTTTTGTATTGGCAATGAAATGACGATGAATTAGTTATTTCTTGCATTTATAGTTCCTTAAATTATTAGGATATTCAAATTCATTATAGATGTTCTTGTCGAGAATCGTTTTAAGATAATTTCTGACATTTTTTATAAGTTTCTACTGCATAATAGAATAAATAAATAAAAACAAAATTACTGAAGTTTCCTAACTGTATGTTTGAAACCTTCTGTTTAAAACGTGATTGGAATATTGATAGAGGTTGGAATATTTGTTACAACTGCGAACACATGCTGGTCATAATAGTGAACATGTTTGTATTCCAGCCTTATTTGTCCAATAATCACTAATGTATTAATAAATAAATAAATAAATATATATATGAAAGAATACTGGCTGCTTCAAGCTAGCTACCCTGAGAGATAACAAGTCCGGCTTATTTATTTGCAAGTTTGGATCCAGAATCATCGTAGATTGAAGAAGATTGGTCTTGCTGTGTAAAACTTCGCAAATACAAGTTTACAGAAATTATGTTCAAAGGAAAACCAATACACAGATCACCCACGATGATCTTTATATTCTTCGATAACTATATTAATCAACACGAATTGCAGGTTTGTTTGTGTGTTTTTTTGGCTGCTTACGAAAATTTCAAACCATACGTTTTATTTTAGTAGTACTAACAAGACTTGACACAAACGCTAATGGCGTGAAGTACTTTATTTCATTTCAATATTTTCACTTTTCATATAAACATTTATTCATAAGCGCAATGTCTAGAATAAAAAAACAACTGTATGACACTAAATTACTGTATAAAAAATTTATGATTACATCTAGGTATTGAATTTTAGCTTCCATAAGTGGTAGGTTAATACATTTTAAAAAGTTGCTTGTAGTTAATATGATCTCTACGAATCCATGAGTGAAAGCAAAGAAGAATGTTATAATATGACAACTACACTACATCCAGTGCCGACAGGGTCTTTCTCCCAGTACAAATGTTCATCAGACTGGCTGAGCTATAAAAGATATAATAGTGGTCTAGATGCTGTATATATATATCATTAGTTTCTATTAACAACAATGGCTATGGTTTGATTCATATTAAGCAAGTGAATTGTAATTATCAATTTCGTTTAAGTCATTTACAAATCAGATTTATAAGGTAAGAATTAATAATATAACGTTATCTATTTTTATTTTAACAATCATTATTTATTTATTCTCGTTTATTAATATTATTTCATTACAATTAACTTTCATTATCATTCACAAGAACTGGCAAACTAGAAAGCTAATCTTCTTGTTTTCGTAGCGGGTAATGAATGCAACTACATTGTCAAGGGGAGAAAACTACATTAGTAATTCTATGAACTCATGAGTGAAAGCAAAGGAGAATATTTTATACACTTGCTATATCCAATGCCGACGAAGCCTTTCGTCTAATACCAGAGCTCATCAGGCCGGCTGGAATGCAACAGTTTATTTCTTTGTTTGTAATTAAGCACAAAGCTACACAATGAGCTATCTGTGCTCTGCCCACCACGGATATCGAAACCCGGATTCTAGCGTTGTAAGTTCGCAGACATACCGCTGTGCCACTGGGGGGGGGGGGGCGGAATACAAAGGACATTGTAGTGGTCTACACACTAGATTTTCATTGACAGCAACTGTTATGATAGACCTAATATTTTCTTCCTAGAGAAAATGTCTATAGATATATAGAAATAAATTACTAGGTACCTAACTTTTTTGCGATTGTTATCAGAAGAAAACATGTTGCAATGATAAACTTCTCCTCACTTCTCAATTATGTATGTATTAACCGTCTGATAAGATACAGTAAAAACGTTTATTAGGAAAGATAAATAAGTTTATTATTTCATAAGTTATATAACTGATTTTATGCTATTTAACAGATATTAAATTTTATTCGTCCGATTTTCAATAACAGAAACATGACAACTATAATCTTCAGAAATAAGCTGAAGGACTAGAGAGTAATAATAATATAAGACATGCAGTTTATTCATTAACACAAAATTCTTTCATAATAATCTAAATTTAATAACAATAGATTCTACAAACACTCAATGACAGTTGGTGACCCAGTTCATTAAAATCAATACAATTCAATTTTCAGTTCAATTTTATTCACATATTAAATATATTACGATGTGTTATAGGTAGGAAATAAACTTTAACTACAATTTATCTAGTATACGTAAAGGAGACACAAAAAGCAAAAATAAAATGTTTATACAAAATGTCATCCCCTCTAGCAAAAAGGAAGTGGTAATAATTTTGAATGAAGAAGTCTTTATATGAAAAATATAGTATAGTTTGAATGCCTTTTGTAAAGTGTTCATCATAAGTCAAAGTAGCCATGCCTAAGCCTAGACTAAACAAGCGTCTTC
>NW_013665889.1:452340-457784 GCF_000517525.1 Limulus polyphemus
AAATATAATAGTTCTTATCAATATGACAAGAATAATAAATAATCTCTATGTCCCAAATCGTTCACTGAATCATGGTTCTTTCCATTATAAATATGAATGTCATAAATGATAAAGATCTAAAATTATCTAAAAGTTATTTATGTTTTCGAAAATAATGTATAGTTTTTGACAGACACGTTTTATTTCTAAAAATCTTTGAGATTAACAATCAGTATAGTATTGAAACTAGAGATACCACCTAGGGTACAAAGTTTAAACTGAAAACCGATTTTTACAGAAGTGTTCCATTAAACCAGATGCCAGGGATTATTTAGTGTTGATTTATTTATCTGGAACAATGAAATTAACCTCGAATACTCATTTACATATACGAACTTTTATCAATGTTAAAGGTTTATTATTCTATTTTGTTAAACATTATCAAATACTTATATAACGGGTGTATGTGGTATACTATTTTATCAAAATGATTAAAATTGCACATATATGTGAGAAATGTAGCAATTCACCAATGGAGCCTCATATTGATTCGATCCACTTTTACCATTAATCACAACCTCTACTTTGTTACCAGCAGCTAGAACAACTCTTCTTACACATTTTGTGCAATAAGCTACAGTTAGCCTCCAAAGCTCATTACATCTTAGATATGTTCCTCCTGTTCTTAACACAGCATTCCAAAACATGTCACCACTGCAGGGTTAAATTCAGGACAGGGAGATACACCGACCTTGGTGTATTCTAGTATATTTTATCTCAAATCACTACTGAACGTGTGTGTGATATGGCATGATGTATTATCATTTTAAAAGAACATAGTTCTTCCCCATCAGATTCTATCATTGGGGGATTGTCAAGAATGTGACGATATCACAGTATATTCATAGTTACTCAAGTAGTACTATTGCAACAAACACAAACCAGCTACTTCAAGCCAACACCAAGATTAGGAATACACTATGATATCCAAAGCGTTTTTCAGGTTGTCGTCTGTCCAATATTAGTTATGAGATTTACACCTGGACATAATGTTTTTTATTGGTTTCACTTCAGTTTTGATTCTTATGGCGCTATAAGAAGCAAAGTAATGCATTCATAACTGTAATAAGTACCTTACTGGTTGCAACTCGTTCATAACAATTAGCGTCATAAAGCTCTGTGCATAAAGTGAATACTTTGGTCTACAGTCCTGAACTCTCGTTTAAGTCCTGGGCAATAGAGTGGTTACTTTGGAAAAACAGGATCGTATTCTTTATTAGATCCCCCTCCAGTGGCACAGCGTTATGTCTGTGGACTTACAACGCTAGAAAATGGGTTTCGATACCCGTGTTGAGCAGAACAAAGATAGCCCATTGTATAGCTTTGTGCTTAATTACAAACAAATAAAAATTCTTTATTAGAAAGTCTAGTGGTTAAGTGTTTCATGTGGTGGATATGGTATACTTAAGAAGGTAAAAATATCCCAGATACTCATTCCTAGAAGTTTTTAATTTTATTTTAGTTCAAATATACATAAACAAACTGAGGTACCCGTCCTTTGTCCGGGTTATAAGCTTAAAAATATGTGTGGCGTGGATGTGATGATAAATCAC
Source organism: Limulus polyphemus (assembly GCF_000517525.1). NCBI lineage: Eukaryota > Metazoa > Arthropoda > Merostomata > Xiphosura > Limulidae > Limulus > Limulus polyphemus. Next base: position 453,933 of record NW_013665889.1, read on the forward strand.
ACAAAAATACTAACTTTCACACAATTTATTTATAACATATTATTACAGTATCCATTATCACCTCACCCAAAATTTTATATAAGCTTTGAAAACACACTATGCATATATCTAAAATAGGGTATAATAGTGTGAGATGGTCAGGGTAACTTTATATGAAGATGTAGCGTTCAAAGTACTGGCAGTAAGGGTGCTTTCTTTACCCGCTTCCAACACCCATCTCTTAATGTCATTCCACAGTGTATCACATGATTAATTAATTGACAGTCTTTGGCCGCAGAAGTGTGTTATGAGCCGAAGTTGAAGAGTCACTTGTCATAGTAGGAAATGAGTATATCAGCCTTATGGTAGCTGATGGAGTAGAAACTTCAGGTGAGATTAAGTAATATCCCAATAGTGGCGGCCATTTTTTCATTGTATTCCACCATTTGTGTGCCTTCCCCTCACACTGTGTGTATGTTGTTTATAGAAAATTTGATAAAGTTTTTTGTGTGTGTGTGTCAGAACGTGGCGCCATCTATGATTGTAGCTAACGTACGTCAAAGATAATAGATGCTCCAATAACAACAATAATAGGAGTGGAGGGGTTGTGAACCACCCATTAACATGCTCCTTGTTCCAAACTATCATCCCACAAAGTTTGTCTGACTTTGGCCCAGCGACCTAGGAGTAGTTAGATAGCGGACAAACAGACAGAAACACAGGTTTTTGTGCTTTGTATATATATATATACAGAAATATGTAATAGTTTTTCGTTTTGGTGTAAGGACGTTTCGCCATCTATGAATGTAGTTAATGTTAACTTACGTCCAAGATAATAAACGCTCAATAACAGCAATTATGTGATGTGACCCCCCATTAACATGTCACTATCATCCTACAATGTTTTGTTGAGGTTGGCCCAGCGACCTAGGAGTACTTCTGTAAGTGACAAACAGACAGACACATTGATTTTTGTGCTTTATATATATAGAAATATCTGGTTACGAAATGATATCTATAATTGGATATTAAAATAGCTAAATAATCTGTTTGTTTGACGTTAAGCAAAAAGCTACACAATGGGTTATCTGTGCTCTGCCCACCACGGGTATTGAAACTTGGTTTCTAGCGTTGTAATTCCGCAGACATGTCGCTGTACCACTGGAGGGCAGCTCAATAATAAACGTCTAGTTAAAATATCGACGAACTACACAAGACAATATACTTCAAGAGGTTGTATTTTATGATAGAAAACTGGTTTGATACGCATATAAAAATTTTAGGAAATCTATATTAATCTGCTATATCATAAAATTATTGATCACAAAAACAGAAGTTTTAGAGCAAAACAATATAGGCTTTAAGAATAACTTAGGTTTGTTATAAAATTAATTAAGTTAATTGACAAGTAAGTATTTATAGAGTAAGCCAATAATTTCAATTTGTAATGCGACATGTATACATTCTGAGTTTAGCATCTTGCAATATACTCTAGAGTGCGAATGACATAGAGCGTAAAATAATTAAGATGCGGTTAAGAACGAGAGCATACAGGCGATGACACTTTGATTTACATTCCATATGAAACGAAACTAACATCACGAAATTAGAATTTTCAATCTGAGGAGCATATTAGCGACACTTAAGCTAAATGGCCAGAACAGAGAACTCTAGGATTCAGGTATAGCCGTTCCTAATTTTGAAATATTGATCAGTGAGAAGAACAGTAACGTGCGCCACCACAAGAAACTTTTCCATCTCTTTAAATAGAATAACTGAAATGACTATCACTTTGATAACGCGTTCATAGATAAAAGTGAAAAGAATGTTCAGAAGTCCGGAATAGTCCAATAGTTAGCGTTGGGTGCTGCTGATTTAATAAGCGCTTTTTTCTCGTTTATCCATTCAAAATTAGGGGCAACACGGTTTTCTTACTTAATCCTATCCCCGGTGGTACAACGGTAAGTCTTCAGAGTTACAACGTTAAAATCAGCGATTCGATTTCCCTCCGTGGACACGGCAGATACCCCACCACAGATATCGAAACCCGATTTTTAGCGTTATAAGTCCACAGACTTACCGCTCAACAACTGGGGAGGAGGGGGCAGTTTCGAAAAAAGATCAAACATTGTTTAAAATATTTAGAACCTTGCAACTATATCAGGCACAAAAACCTAAGCCAAACCAAAAACCCTTAATTTTTTTCTTTTCTAACAAAACGTAAGGCTGTAACTAAACGTAATTACTATTTAAGATATACACGAATGAAACGGTTACGGCATAGTGGTTATTAAACCTGCTTATGTTTTACTGTTGGATCTTTTTCAATTCCATAGAACATCCTCGTATTGGACATAATGTTTTTGGTTTTTTGAAAAGTTACTGCTAGTTTCATTCGACTCATTAAACCAGAAACGTGCTTTGTAGGAAAACCAGCTTTCAATTCAATTATCTGTGGCGTCTTCATCAGTACTTTGAGTTCTGGGCTGAGGTCTTGATCTGAAAATACTTAGAAAATAGTATAAAGGTCAACGCTGAAAACTAACTTGTTATTCTTCTCGTTAGATACTGAAATCATTTTACATGCTTGGTAGACATATAACATCATTTATAAAAAAAACATCAATAAAATTCTTATGATGAGACATCAAGGTAGTTACTTGGCCAGACGTTGTTTAATGTGCACAGTCCTATAATACATGCTCATTTTATCAAAGTTATATTTACTTTTGTAAAAGATCTATAAATCGTAATAAGCATTAACCTAAATGTATTGAAAAACACATATTGCTTCAGCTGTTAACCTAATTATTAACTGATTTAAGTTTATGACAAATAATTCTTAAATTATTTCTCTGCGTCTTCTTAGACATAAATACTACTTAATTTTCAGATTAGAATTCACGAATTATAAAAATAAACAAATGAAAACTTAGACAACGATCATTAAATATAGCTGTTGAAACTTCTAACAATTCTTTTCTTACTACCACCAGCTCCGGTTAACAATAATAATAATAAAATATATTTATGAAAATAACTACCTTGATAATAGGTAGGCAAACAACGATTTATAAGTATAAGGAACAGTTTTCTTGATTGTGGAAGACAGGTTAATGTTCTGTCAAAAGATATTGTATGTTCCATAATCAATAAAACATTTCCTTATGGTTATAAATCGTTGTTTGCCTACTTATTGTTATATTAGCATAATGTGCTTCCTTACTAACATGTTGTGGAACTAATAGAATCTGACATGTTACATTTTGAAGTAATCTTGAAAATCACAAAAAAATCGTTAAGCTTGTCAAGAAATTATCTGATTTAAAAAATGTTTGGCATTCTGTCATTGTAGCAGTAAAAATTTAAAACAGCTGTCTGAGCAGTCTATTTCTAGTATGTAACATATTCTCTTGTAAATTTAAGAAATTATTAGTTTTTATTTATTTTTCATTTTTATTAGGAATTATTTTTTATTACTCTATTTTATTATTTTTTATTAGGAATTATTTTCCTTTAAAATCATTTTCATAATAAAACATGTTTTTCCAGTTTGAAAGATAATTAATGAGCCAATCTGGGCTCTGTTTCTGTCATATTATCATCAAGTTCCTCCTGGTAGCATTTCTATATGCTACATTACACTGAACCATATATTTTATGAAGATTAAGTCTTGATGGAACTTTACAACGCCCTGATTAACGGTTCTTTAGTTATCATTAATCATTAATACAACGTGTCAGTAGTACTCTTTTTGATACGAAACACTATGAATATATATATACACAATGTAGAAGACATCTTATGGTTTGAAATCTAAAAGATAAACTTCTCTGATCTCTATCATAATCTTATCAGAATCAATATTATGT